>NC_140999.1:62050971-62204273 GCF_052327205.1 Somniosus microcephalus | reverse complement strand
ATTTATTTTTCTTCATATATCTCTCTTTATATTTTCTAATTCTCTCTATCTTTATTTACAACACAAAACACACCTAATAATAATAATCTATCTAACCACAAAACACCCCACAACACACACAACACCCCCACACCCACACACAACACCCCCCCCCCACAACCACCCCCCCCAACCACCCACCCCCACACCCACACACCCACACCACAACCCACCCACCACCCCCCCACAACACACCACACCACCACAACAAACACCCCCACACCAACACCCCCAACACACAACACACCCACACACACCAACACACACCACCCACAACACACCTCCCCCCCAAACCACACCCCCACCAACCACCTCTCACACTCCCCCACTCTCACTCCTCCCCCCCTCACTCTCAACACCCCACCACACTACTCCCACCCCACTCTCACTCTCCCCCACCACTCACTCTCTCCCCACCTCCCACCTCTCTCCTCTCACTCCCCCACCTCACCCTCACTCTTCTCCCCCACCTCTCTCCCTCCCACCCTCTCTCTCTCTCTCTCCTCTCCCCCGCGATTTCCGAGGCTCTCCCCCGCCCCGCGATTTCCGAGGCTCTCCCCCCGATATCCGAGGCTCTCCCCCCCGCGCTTTCCCGAGGCTCTCCCCCCCGCGAATTTCCGAGGCTCTCCCCCCCGCGATTTCCGAGGCTCTCCCCCCGCAATTTCCCAAGGCTCTCCCCCGCGATTACCGAGGCTCTCCCCGTGATTTCCGAGGCTCTCCCCCGCGATTTCCGAGGCTATCCCCCGCAATTTCCGAGGCTCTCCCCCGCGATTTCCCGAGGCTCTCCCCCGCGATTTCCCGAGGCTCTCCCCCCGCGATTCCGAGGCTCTCTCCCCCCGCCCCCGCGATTTCACGAGGCTCTCCCCCACGATTTCCTGAGGCTCTCCCCCCCGCGATTTCCCGAGGCTCTCTCCACCCCGCCCCCGCAATTTCCCGAGGCTCTCCCCCCCGCGATTTCCCGAGGCTCTCCCCCCCGCGATTTCCCGAGGCTCTCCCCCCCGTGATTTCCCGAGGCTCTCCCCCCCGCGATTTCCCGAAGCTTTCCCACTGCGATTTCCGAGGCTCTCCCCCCCGCGATTTCCGAGGCTCTCCCCCCCCGCGATTTCCCGAGGCTCTCTCCCCCCAGCCCCCGCGATTTCCCGAGGCTCTCCCCCCCGCGATTTCCTGAGGCTCGCACCCCCGCGATCTCACGAGGCTGTGTGCTTGCATCACGGGGGCCGTGCGCATGCGTGCCGGCGTCAAGGCGGCTGCGCAACGGCCGTGCGCATGCGTGGTTGCCGTTTAAAAAAAAAAGCCAGAGCGGGCTCTCGCGGGCGGGCGGCGCATGTGCGGGCGAGGCGGCCCACGGGGAGTAGGCAGGGAAACCCCGCGGGCTGGCGGCCGTTAGAGCGGGGAGTAGGCAGGGAAACCCCGCGGGTTGGCGGCCGTTAGAGCGGCTCACTTCGGGCCCCGACACCGTCAAACCTGAGAGGGGGAAGTAGAGAGAGACAGAGAGGGAAGAGGAGAAGGAGAGAGAGGGAAGAGGAGAAGGAGAGAGAGGGAAGAGGAGAAGGAGAGAGAGAGAGGGAAGAGAGATAGAGAAATTTTTGGAGCTTCAGGCCTGCCTGCAGCGGGCCTGGAGACCAGCACCGAGTCCCCCCTGCGCGAGGGTGAGGAGGGGGGGGGTTGCTAAACACAATATAAAACTGAAATAAATTGTTAATTAATTCCCTAACACATAATTCAAATATTTACCTTAGTTCCCTAACACACAGAAAGTGTGGGGGGAAAAATCGTGAAAAATCAAGATGGCGGCCCAGTCACCTCGGTTCAGAAGGATAAGGCCCGCCCACACATGCACCGATTGGTCGACCGGTCAGGTCACCGAAGCGTAGGATTGGTCAATGGTCGAGTCACTCGACACTCAACTGTAGGAAGACCTCGACGTCAGACGGTCGCTAATGAGAGCGGAACGCTGAACGTTTTTTGGGATACCGCGGGCGGGATTTTGTCCGGCCGAAACGTAAATAGGCCTATAACTGGTCCAGAATCGCAAGCTTTCTTTTGAGGCGACGCGCGCGTCGGTACGCTCTGTAACTTCCAAACGCATCGAGACCAGGCGGACAGACAGACAGACAGACAGAAGAGCCGCTTTATATATATAGATTCTTTTTTTTATCCACACTTTTTGTTTGGCCCCCCTTTTTTTCTTCCCTCCCACATGGCAGTTGTCCTTCATTCTGCCAGCGCAATTCACATCTCATCTACAGCCATCCTTTGTTCTATAACCTGCCCCATTACCACCTCCCCTGCCTTGAATATCTCTTAATGTCTCTCAATGTCTCTTAATCTCTCCTGCTTTCTATCCTATCACTGACCTTCCCTTTTGTTCTTTCATCCCCCTCCCCCTTTTCCCAGCCCCCAAGCTTGCTTTCCATTCCTGCTTTTTTCCAGTTCTGATGAAAGGTCATCGACCTGAAACGTTAACTCTGTTTCTCTCTCCACCGATGCTGCCTGGCCTGCTGAGTTTTTCCAGCGTTTTCTGTTGTTATTTCGGATTTCCAGCATCCGCAGTATTTTGCTATCTTATTCTCCTCACCCTAGTGTGAATGTGCCTCATATCATCTGAACATAGCAGCACTTCAGGCTTGTCAAGCCAGTGCATCATGAGTTGGGCTGATCCATTTCAAGGTCCGGGTCACATAACTACATGTGAAATTTGAATCAGCAAATACGCACCGGTGAATATATCCAAATAAACATTTCCAAGAAACCAGGCTCCAGGCAATACACAAGAGGCTTTGTCCACTTCAAGGCCCAGGTCCCCTTAGTTAATTATTGATTCTTTAATTCAAGAGCGAAGACCACAAACAAATTGCAAATTAAAAGTTTCACCAATAAAATGAGGAGTGAAATTGCGAATTAACCCACTCACTACCCTGGAAGAATAACATTAATGTCCCTCGACATCTAAGGCAAGTCACTAGCATCCCACCCATTTTGCCAGTCAGCCCCTTGCCATCCTGTGCGTTGATATTAGAAGTAATGAGACACTCTCTATTTACTTCCTTCCTTCCTCGCTGCTGATGCAAATGTGTACAGGTGGCCACTTGAAGGAAAGGAAAAGCAGCTTTTTTTCGGTTATGTTTCTGCAACAGAACAATGATCTGAAGTTGGCAATAGTGCCTGAATAGTTTGCTTGAGTTGTGGTCAGACCCTGTGATTAAAATAGAAAATCTGCTAACTGCTCAGGTGGACTCAGGCCGCGACCTCCAAACAAAACATCTTGCAAGTCAGTCTTGTCGTGGAGAAAGCCCGAGAAAGTCCTTGCCCGAATCCTTCAGGAGAGTGCACGAATGGAGTGCTTCTCGGTTGGAAGATGGGTCTGTGTTCTCTAAAATTCCACTGGGTTTCAAGCTCAGCTGGTGCCATAGGACAGCTCTTCACATCTGTCAGCAGTCCACTCAGTCTGAATGTTCAAACACCTGTCAGATGTCCTTGTTGCATTAAAGAGAAAGCAACATTGCCAAATCTACTAAGAGCTAACCACTTTGTTTTGTGATCCTTAGAGAGTCTCCTTCCCCGCCACCCCCTGCACAAATCTACTTTTAATTTATTAGCAACAGACTATGGATATACCCAGGGATTAGCAAGAGGCAAAGACAGACATCTGAATGAAACCTTGGGGAGTTTGGGATTGATCTTGTTGCAATATATTTGAGATTGCAGACAGGAGAAGTAGATCTTCCTTTTTTCTAAAGCAGCAGCATTAGTTCACAAGCTTGCGTGGTTTGATTAAATGCCCTAAATGGACCGTGATTACTTTAAAAGAACTGAAAAGCCAATTAGTGGAGAACCAATGTTTCAAAAAATTAAAAAGACCTTGACTGAGCTGAAATTATAATACACAAACAACTTCCATGAATTATTTGATTGGGATTGTCACTGGATAAATGTCATATTCAATGCGTTCCAATCTATATATCGAGAGTTTTAAGGCTGCTTTCCTAAAAGCTGGCACTTCAGAGTATCCCCACAATCAGCGTTGAGGGCACTTGGCAGAATGATCAGGAGATTAGGAGAGGTGACAACATTGGCTCAGTGGTA
The DNA here is from genome assembly GCF_052327205.1 of Somniosus microcephalus. NCBI lineage: Eukaryota > Metazoa > Chordata > Chondrichthyes > Squaliformes > Somniosidae > Somniosus > Somniosus microcephalus. The sequence goes on along the minus strand of NC_140999.1, from coordinate 62,200,148 downwards.
GCCATCAGAGCATGGGTTGAAGCCCCACTCCGGAGAGATGAGCAAATAATAGGGCTGACACTCCAGTGCGGTACTGAGGGAGGTGCTTCTTTTTGAACTAAACATTAAACCAAGGCCCCATCTACCCGGTCTCAGGTGGACGAAAAAGATTCCTTGGCAATACTTGAAGATGAACAAGGGAGTTCTCCTGGTGTGCTGGCCAATATTGATCCCTCAACTAACATCGTTAAAGCAGATTATCAGGTCATTTCTGTTTGTGGGATCTTGCTGTGCACAAATTGGTTGCCACTTTCCCCTACATAACAGTGATGACACCTCAAAAAATACTTCATTAGCCGTGGAGCACTTTAGGACACCGTGAAGTTGTGAAAGGCGCTATATAAATGCACGCTCTTTCATAAAGAAGGGTATCTTGATAGTTGTGGAGACACTTTTGAAATGAATCTTTCTAATAAATGGCAAGGTATGTTAGCAGAACGAACCCTCAAACAAACACCCTGGCACTGCTCATCCTGTTTTTTATATCAAATTGTCACATGTGTGGCAATGCACTGCCAGAAATGGACCCCATTAAACAGGAACCGCACTCCAACCTCCTGGGGCCACGTACCTGTTCCAGAGCACCATGCTTGATGTTGTGTATGTACCTTTAAGGGAATAACAGGTCTTAGACTGCGGTACCGGCAGTGACCACCCCTGTATAAAAGGCTTCTGTAGTTTCAGTTTCAAGCTGCCTCTTGTTCAGTAAAGTACCTGTTAAACTGTTCTCCGAAGTCCGTGTATTATTGAGGCGCGGACTTTACAGTGGCGACGAGTAAGTTCGAACTCACCTGCAGTGTGGCATCATCTCACGGGGATCTCGCCTGAAAGGAAGGTCCTGGAAGGTCGTAGTCCTGAGCAATGGGCGTCGACCGAGGGCAACCGCCCAAGAATCCATCGGTGTTTGGAGAATTGCGGGAGAGACTGTGGTTCCAGCAAATCGTGCTGGAAGCAGGTAGCACGCTGACCTTTCCGGACTGCAGCGGGCTCAAGCTCGATCGAGTGGCTCTACAAATCGGGCTGCGCAGCGTCGCCGGGAAAAGAAAACAAGAGAGAGAGGGTGGAGCGCACAGGGCGCGGTCGGTGCTCGAGAACAGGACAGCGGAGAGAAACCTAACGGGGGGGGAAGGAAAGCGAGACGCGCCGAAGCTGCGGGTCGCCGCCATTACCTCGTAGAACGCTAGGAGCAGCGTGGTAGTAAGGGGAAGAAGCAAAAGCGTGGGAGGCGCCATTTTATCCCGTTGGGGAAGAAGCAAAAGCGCGGGAGGCGCCATTTTATTCCATTGGGGAAGAAGCAAAAGCGTGGGAGGCGCCATTTTAAATCGCCCAAGATGCCGAAAAGTGGCAGTATCACTGCTTTCGACAATGAGGTAGAAGAGTGGACCACGTATGTAGAAAGAATCGAAGTGTACTGCAAGGCAAATGAGGTGGCCGATGGAAAGAGGGCGTTGGTATTATTAAATCTGACGGGTGCGAATGCGTACGGCTTTTGCGGAATTTAATTACCCCAGTTAAACCAATGGAGAAAACTTTTGAGGAGATTGTTCATATCTTACAGGAACACCTAAGCCCTACACCACTGCTGATAGCAGAAAGATTCAAGTTCCATAAAAGAAACCAGCACAAAGATGAGAGCAATGCTGACTATCTTACGGAACTACGCAAGTTATCGAGGCACTGCCAGTTCAGAGCAGGACTGGCAGACACCTTACGGGTTAAGTTTGTCTGCGGGCTCCAGAGTGAAGGAACCCAGAAACGACTACTTTCAAAAAAGGACCTGACGCCAGAACAGGCTTTCAGCGTGGCAGTATCCTACGAAGCAGCAGCATGGGGAGCTGCGGAAATACAACAGAAACCACAAGAATACAGCGCTAACGAAATGGCGTATGGAGCCGAAAAGTGCTATCGCTGCGGCAGAACAACCCATGAGCAGAAGGACTGCTGGTTTAAAGACAAAATATGCAGGCAATGCGGAAAAATGGGACATATAGCAAGAGTCTGCAGGTCGGGAAAGAAGACCAACACGACAAGAACTACTAAGGAACAGTACAGGAAAGTAAAGAAACTGACAGATAGTAGTTCCGAAGATCAGGAGAGTGATAAGGACTCTGGGAGCAGGCGACTAAGTTGTTCAAAATTACACAACATGATCGCAAAAGAAGATCACCGAATCATTTGGGTCACCCTCATGATAGCAGGGTCCCCAGTGAAGATGGAATTGGACACAGGATCAGCCCTAACTGTCATGAATCGACGAGACTATGAGCGGCTATTCTCACACATACCCTTAAAGGACGCGTCCATTGTATTGAAGACGTACACGGGGCAAAAGGTCTACCCCAGAGGAAAAATAAGGGTGCCAGTTGAATATAACGGAAAGGAAACACAGAAACTATACATGTATATACTATGGGATGGAGGACCACCATTATTGGGACGTGAATGGATCCGAAGACATTGGCATTCCATTCTGGCACTAACTGTGACTGACAAAAAAGATGATGACGTCGCACCTGGACGTCCGTCACAAATTCTATCTGACGCGGAAGAGGTGTTCCAACAAGGACTTGGGACTCTAAAAGGAGTAAAGGCAACCATAAAGATTGAGGATAACGCAACCCCAACATTTTTCAAGGCCAGACCGGTGCCATACGCGATACGCCCAGCTGTGGAAGCTGAACTGGAGAGTCTGGAGTGTTCGGGGGTGCTGTCTAAGGTGGACTGGAGCGAGTGGGCCACACCCATCGTTCCTGTAATGAAGAAAGCATTGAGCAGCACGCCTGGGGAGCCAAGGAAGGTTCGCATCTGTGGGGACTTCAAGGTGACTGTGAACCCAGTCCTGCACACAGTACAGTATCCGCTTCCGCAGATAGAAGATATTTTCGCCTCACTATCTGGAGGGAAACGTTTTACAAAGGTTGACCTGGCTCAAGCATATCTACAAATGGAGGTGGAAGAAGCATCTAGGAAATACCTCACAATAAACACTCACAAAGGCCTTTACCAGTACAATCGACTGGTATTTGGGGTAGCATCGGCCCCGGCTATTTGGCAGAGGGCAATGGAACAAGTCCTGCAAGGGATCCCGGGGACCCAGTGTTATTTGGACGACATCCTGGTTACGGGCGAAAATGACAATGAACACCTTGCCAACCTGGAACAGGTGCTCACGAGATTGCAGGAATATGGGCTACGAGCCAACCGTCCCAAATGCGAGTTCTTCAGGAGACAAATCTTGTATTGTGGCCACATGATTGATGAGGAAGGGTTGCATAAGTCGCCGGACAAGATTGAGGCTGTAGTCAAGGCTCCAGCACCAGAAAATGTGTCGCAACTGAGGTCATTCCTCGGGTTGGTGAACTACTACCATAAGTTCTTGCCGAATTTATCTACAATTCTGCACCCACTGAATGCCCTCCTTCAAACTGGTGCAACATGGAAATGGAGTGATGAGTGTAAGCGTGCCTTTCAGGAATATAAATGCCAAATCACTTCAAAAGAAGTATTGGCCCACTACAACCCAACACTACCGATTCGGTTGGCATGTGATGCGTCACCTTACGGCATTGCAGCGGTGCTGTCACACAAATTCCGTGACGGTTCAGAGAGGCCAATAGCCTTTGCATCATGAAATAACAACAGAAAATGCTGGAAAAACTCAGCAAGTCAGGCAACATCCGTGGAGAGAAATTTGAGTTGACGTTTCGGGTTTGACCCTTCTTCAAAACTGGAGAGAAAAGGAACTAGATCGAAGGCAGGGCTGCGATCGGACAAAAGAATAAAAGAACCAAAAGAAGTAAAAGAGATTAGAAGCTAGACGAGATGGTAATAGGCTGTGATTAGGTGTAAAGTGTACTGGCAGGGCAAAAGATAGCTGCCACGCCTTTGCATCATGCTCGCTAACCTCAGCCAAGCGTAACTATGCCCAGATTGACAGGGAGGCCCTCAGCCTGGTGTGGGGGGTGAAGAAGTTCAATCACTATCTGCACGGGCAGAAATTCACCCTACTGACTGATCATCAACCCCTGGTCTCAATTTTTAACCCAAAGAAGGGCGTTCCGGTGATGACGGCGCAACGGCTGCAGAGATGGTCACTTTTTCTAGGGGCACATCAGTATGTCATAGAGTACAAAGGTACGAAACAACATGGAAACGCTGATGGGCTGTCGCGCCTACCGTTGCCTATGGCGGAAGAAGCATCTGCAGTGGACCCTGTGGAGATATTCCATGCGACCATAGTCGAATGTTTGCCTGTTACAAATGCAAGTATTGAGAAGGAAACCCGAAATGACCCGACACTCTCTCGGGTCTATGATTTGATGGTGAAGGGATGGCCAGCATATGGCGACTCACTGTTGCCAGCATTCTCGCCAAGGAGGGAACAGCTGTCAGTGTGCCGGGGAACCTTGATGTGTGGATCCCGAGTGGTAATTCCACCCAAGTTGAGAGATAGAGTGCTCAATGAGCTTCACGAGGGTCATCTGGGAGGGATAAAAATAAAGAGCCTAGCCAGGGCGTTTGTGTGGTGGCCGGGAATTGATAAAGAAATCGAGGATATGACCAAGAGATGCACAGGATGCCAGAAGGTCCAAAACGCTCCACCACAGGCCCCGCTACATCCATGGGAGTGGCCCTCATCTCCATGGCAACGGGTACACATTGATTTTGCTGGTCCATTTATGGACTCAATGTTTCTAATCGCTGTGGATGCCCATTCAAAATGGCCAGAGGTCATTAAGATGTCCTCCACCACCACGGAGAAGACTATTGCAGTCCTAAGGACCATCTTCGCCAGGAATGGGTTACCAGAACAGATCTGTTTCGACAATGGCCCACAGTTTGTGTCTGAGGATTTCCGGAGGTTCCTGAAGATTAATGGGGTGAAACATTACACATCTGCCCCATATCATCCAGCCACAAATGGATTGGCTGAGAGGTTTGTTCAGACCTTTAAAAAGGCCATAAAGGCAATGTATAATGACGACATACCACTGCAACACAAGGTGGATAACTTCCTGTTTGCTTACCGGAATGCGACACATGCAGTAACCAGCCAAACTCCAGCCGTACTGTTTTTCAACCGGAGACAAAGATGTCGCTTGGATTTGCTCAAACCAAACATAAGACGAGATGTTGAGAATAAGCAGTTCCAGCACATAAATGAGAAGCCAACCAGGAGCTTCAAGATAGGGCAACCAGTCTTGGCCCGCGACTACCGAACAGAAAAATGGCAGCCAGGCACGATATGCACACAGCAGGGACCACTAATGTACACAGTGGACGTTGGAGAGAGCATTGTGAGACGCCATGCTGACCAGATTCTAGAGTCACAGGAACAAGCCAAACCTGTACCACAAGCATGTGCACCTGGTAATGAGCCCGAAGTACAGATTGCGTCTACCTCAGAAGCAGTGGTATTGGAAGCTGACGAACCAACCAATGACAATGAGCCAGAATTGACTCCACCGCCAGAACAGGATACTCGAGAAAGGCGCTATCCAGTCCGGATCAGGAAGCCTCCTCAAAGACTGAACTTATAAATGACTATTTCAGTTGATGTACATATTACTGAGGAAATTGTAATTGTAATTAGTTATTATTTAGTTGTTAAATGAATGTTATGTACTGTTTATCTAAAAGGGGAGGAATTGTTGTGTATGTACCTTTAAGGGAATAATTGGTCTTAGACTGCAGTACCGGCAGTGACCACCCCTGTATAAAAGGCCCTAGCAGGCTTCTGTAGTTTCAGTTTCAAGCTGCCTCTTGTTCAGTAAAGTACCTGTTAAACTGTTCTCCCGAAGCCCGTGTATTATTGAGGCGCGGACTTTACACTTGACAGTTCCAGCAAACCCTTGGACAGTCACCCTATCCCTAACACTGCGCTGGCCATCGACTCCTGGCCTTTTACTTGGATGGTTCCCTCCCTTCGGCGGCAGTTGCGAGGCCCGACCACTCGGAGCAGCAGAGAGCAGCGAGGAGGAGCCCGGCTTAAAAACCGGCGGCAGTTGCGAGGCCCGACCACTCGGAGCAGCAGAGAGCAGCGAGGAGGAGCCCGGCTTAAAAACCGGCGGCAGTTGCGAGGCCCGACCACTCGGAGCAGCAGAGAGCAGCGAGGAGGAGCCCGGCTTAAAAACCGGCGGCAGTTGCGAGGCCCGACCACTCGGAGCAGCAGAGAGCAGCGAGGAGGAGCCCGGCTTAAAAACCGGCGGCAGTTGCGAGGCCCGACCACTCGGAGCAGCAGAGAGCAGCGAGGAGGAGCCCGGCTTAAAAACCGGTGGCAGTTGCGAGGCCCGACCACTCGGAGCAGCAGAGAGCAGCGAGGAGGAGCCCGGCTTAAAAACCGGCGGCAGTTGCGAGGCGTACCAAATCAACAGCAGAGGAGAGGGGTAAATAGTAATCAGTGTGTGACATCACCAGGGAGCAGCCTGTGCAGTCGGGAGAGCAGGAGGCCAGTAACTCTTATATAGGTGGAGCTGTTGCTAAACCCGAAACACTACAGTGTAGTTTCTCCCACCCTTCCACCTCCTCTAACCTTTTAGGGGTTAGGGGAAGTTGAAAAGGTAGGTTCAATTTATTTTATTTCAGGAGCCTAACCTAGGTGGAAAAGGTTCCAGGACAGGAGGCGGCAGTGAAAATACAACACCAGAAAACAGGTAGGTGACTGGTTGGTGAGTACTTTCACAAACTTATTCTAAGTAGAATTCAATAATTAAGCTAAATCGTAGTAAATAAAAAGGTATTGTAAGGGTTAAGTCATGGAAGGGCAGCTCAGACCCGTGTCATGCTCCTCCTGTGCCATGTGGGAAATCAGGGACACTGTCCCTGACAACTATGTGTGCAGGAAGTGTGTCCAGCTGCAGCTCCTAGCGGACCGCATGGCGGCGCTGGAGCTGCGAATGGACTCACTCTGGAGCATACGCGATGCTGAGGATGTTGTGGATAGCACATTCAGTGAGTTGGTCACACCGCAGGTAAAGGCTAGCTCAGACAGTAAATGGGTGACCAAAAGGCAGGGTAAAGGCAGGAAGGTAGTGCAGGAGTCACCTGCGGTCATCTCCCTCCAAAACAGGTTTACCGTTTTGGGTACTGTTGGGGGAGATGACTTATCAGGGGAAGGCACCAGCAGCCAGGTTCAGGGCACCATGACTGGCTCTGCTGCACAGAAGGGCGGGAAAAAGAGGGATAGGGCTATAGTGATAGGGGATTCAATTGTAAGGGGGATAGATAGGAGTTTCTGTGGCCGAGACCGAGACTCCAAGATGGTATGTTGCCTCCCTGGTGCAAGGGTCAAGGATGTCTCGGAGCGGGTGCAGAGCATTCTGAAGGGGGAGGGGGATCAGCCAGTTGTCGTGGTACATGTAGGTACCAACGATGTAGGTAAAAAGAGGGAGGAGGTCCTACAAGCTGAATTTAGGGAGTTAGGAGCTAAATTGAAAAGTAGGACCTCAAAGGTAGTAATCTCTGGATTGCTACCAGTGCCACGAGCTAATAAGTTTAGAGAGAGTAAGATAGATAAGCTAAATACGTGGCTTGAGCAGTGGTGCAAGGGAGAGGGATTTAAATTCTTGAGGCATTGGAACCAGTTCTTGGGGAGGAGTGACCTGTACCAAGGGGACGGTCTACACCTGAACTGTGAGGGAGCCGATGTCCTCGGGGTAATATTTTCTAGGGCGGTTCGGGAGGATTTAAACTAATTTGGCAGGGGGATGGGAACCTAGGTAGTGGAAAAGAGGGAAGTCATATGAAGTCAGAAATAGATGGTAGAAAGGTGAGAAGCAATAAGCAAAGGAGAGAAACACAAAGGGCCAAACTAATTCATAATGAGAGTGTGAAAAAAGCAAGCCTGAAGGCTTTGTATCTTAATGCTAGAAGCATTAGGAACAAGGTGGATGAATTAGTTGTGGAAATAGAGGTAAACAAGTATGATTTGATTGGGATTACAGAAACGTGGCTGCAGGGTGGGCAAGGCTGGGAACTTAACATCCAGGGATATACAATATTTAGGAAGGATCGGCAAAAAGGTAGGGGAGGTGGGGTAGCATTGCTGGTAAAGGAGGGGATTAATGCAATGGAAAGGAAGGATATTAACTCGGATGAAACGGAATCTGTATGGGTAGAAATGAGAAATAGCAAGGGGAGGAAAACGTTAGTGGGTGTGATATATAGGCCTCCAAATAGTAATATGGAGGTGAGGGAAGGCATAAAAAGGGAAATTAGAGAAGCGTGCGATAAGAGCACAGCTGTCATCATGGGTGACTTTAATTTACATATTGATTGGACTACCCAAATTAGTAAAAATTCTGAGGAGGAGGAATTCCTGGAATGTTTTCGGGACGGTTATCTGGACCAATATGTCGAGGAGCCGACTCGAGATCAGGCCATTTTAGACTGGGTATTGTGCAATGAGAAGGGACTTATCAGCAATCTTCTTGTACGAGGCCCCTTGGGTCAGAGCGATCATAATATGATCGAGCTCTCAGTCGAGATGGAGAGTGAGGAAATTGAATCAGAGACTAAGGTCCAGAACTTAAATAAAGGGAATTACGAGGGTATGAGACGGGAATTGGGTAAGATTGATTGGGTGGTGTTTCTGGGGGGATTGACAGTGGATAGACAATGGCAAGCATTCAAAGATAGAATGGAAGAATTCCAGAACATGTTTATACCGGTTTGGCATAAAAATAAACCTAAAAAGGTGACTCAACCGTGGATAACGAGGGAAATTAGGGACAGCATAAAATAAAAAAAAAGGGCATATCAACTGGCAAAAAAAAGCACCAGACCGGAAGATTGGGGGCAGTACAGGATACAGCAAAAGAGGACAAAGGGATTAATCAGGAAGGGGAAAATAGAATACGAAAGTAAACTTGCAGCAAACATAAAGACAGACTGCAAAAGCTTTTATCGGTATATCAGGAGGAAAAGACTGGTAAAATCCCAAGTCGGTCCCTTGCAGTCCGATTCGGGAGAATATATAATGGAGAATAAGGAAATGGCAGACCAATTAAACTCATACTTTGGTTCTGTATTCACAAAGGAGGACACAAATAACCTCCCAGGAATATCGGCAAACATAGGGACTAATGAGAGGGAGGAGCTGACAGAAATTAGTATCTCTAGGGATATGGTGTTGGGTAAGTTGAGGGGACTGAAGGCCGACAAATCCCTGGGGCCTGATAAACTACATCCTAGGGTACTTAAGGAGGTGGCCCTGGAGATAGCAGATGCTCTAAGGATCATCTTCCGGAACTCCATTGACTCGGGAACAGTACCCGTGGATTGGAGGGTAGCTAATGTTACCCCAATATTTAAAAAGGGGGGTAGAGAGAAAGCAGGGAATTATAGACCAGTAAGCCTTACATCGGTTGTGGGCAAAATGCTAGAGTCCATTATTAAGGATAAAATAGCGGAGCACTTGACAAATGGGGAAAGGATCGGACAGAGTCAACATGGATTTACAAAGGGTAAATCGTGTTTGACTAATCTGCTGGAATTTTTTGAGGAAGTAACTGGTAAAATAGATGGGGGAGAGCCAGTGGATGTGGTGTACCTTGACTTCCAGAAAGCCTTCGATAAGGTTCCACACAAAAGATTATCATGCAAAATTAAGGCTCATGGAATTGGGGGCAAAGTATTAACGTGGATAGAGAACTGGCTGGCGGATAGAAAACAGAGAGTTGGAATAAACGGCTCGTTTTCGGAGTGGCAGGCAGTGACCAGCGGGGTGCCGCAAGGATCTGTCCTGGGACCCCAGCTGTTCACAATATATATAAATGATCTGGATCAGGGAATTGGATGCAATATTTCCAAATTCGCTGACGACACTAAACTAGGAGGAGGGGTGGGCTCTGATGAGGATGTCAGGAGGCTACAGTGCGATTTGGACAGGTTGGGGGAATGGGCGGATACGTGGCAGATGCACTATAATGTGGATAAATGCGAGGTTATCCACTTTGGGGGTAAAAACAGGAGGGTAGATTATTATCTAAATGGCAATAGATTGGGAGATGGGGAAGTGCAGAGGGACCTGGGTGTTCTTGTGCACCAGTCACTGAAGGAGAGCATGCAGGTGACACAGGCGATTAAGAAGGCAAATGGTATGTTGGCCTTCATATCAAGGGGGTTCGAGTATAGGAATAGGGATACCTTACTACAGCTGTACAAGGTGCTGGTGAGACTGCATCTGGAGTATTGTGTACAGTTTTGGTCGCCCCATCTGCGGAAGGATGTTCTTGCCATGGAAAGAGTGCAACGGCGATTCACCAGGCTGATACCTGGAATGGCGGGAATGACCTACAAAGAGAGATTAAATAGTTTGGGCTTGTACTCACTGGAGTTTAGAAGATTGAGAGGGGATCTCATCGAAACATATAAAATTATGGCAGGCCTGGACAGGCTGAATTCAGAGAGAATGTTTCCAATGGCCGGGGAGCACAGAACCAGGGGCCACAGTCTAAAAATAGCGGGCAAATCATTTAAAACAGAGATGAGGAAGAATTTCTTCACTCAAAGAGTGGTGAGCCTGTGGAATTCCCTGCCACAGAGGGCTGTGAAGGCTAATTCAATAAATATTTTCAAGAGAGAATTGGATATATTTCTGAAGGCTAAGGGGATTAAGGGTTACGGAGAAAAGGCGGGGACGGGGTACTGAACTGGTAAGATCAGCTATGATCTCAGACGAAGATCAGCCATGATCTCATTGAATGGCGGAGCAGGCTCGAAGGGCCGAATGGCCTACTCCTGTTCCTATCTCTATGTTTCTATGTTTCTATGTTTCTTCCCCCACATACGTTGCAGGGGGAAGGTTTCCATGGGCGGAGACATTCCCTCTTTCACAAAAGAAGAGAACGGAGCTGGAAGGCCCTGTAAACAGGGAACTACCCGGCCCGGCCCCCACCCCACCCCACCCCACACTCCCTCTAGTCTTTGAAGAACATTAGAAAGGATGTCCGTGATTGGAGTCTGGGCATCTGATAGCATGGCCACAGGAAGCCAGCGGTGACCAGCAAAAGCCAGTCAACAGGATGTGTTTCAAATAAAGCCAATGCTCTAGGTTACAAATTGATCTGTTAATATTCCAGATTGACTTAACAAATCACCTGTTTATAATCGTCAGCCGGGGCTCAGTGGGAGCACTCTTGCCTGAGTCAGCAGGTTGTGGATTTAAGTCCCACTCCAGAGTCTTGAGCGCATAATCTAGACTCATACTGCAGTGCAGTACTGAGGGAGTGCTGCATTGTCGGAGGTGCCGTCTTTCAGATGAGATGTCTGCTCTCTCAGGTAGACGTAAAAGATCCCATGACACTATTCCGGCGAAGAGCAGGGGAGTTCTCCCCGGTGTCCTGGCCAATATTTATCCCTCAATCAACATCACTAAAAAAACAGATTATCTGATCATTATCACATTGCTGTTTGTGGGAGCTTGCTGTGCGCAGATTGGCTGCCACGTTTCCTACATTACAACAGTGACTACACTTCAAAAAATACTTCATTGGCTGTAAAGCACTTTGAGATGTCCGGTGGTCGTGAAAGGTGCTATATAAATGCAAGTCTTTCTTTTTTCTTTTTTTTCAACCAACATTACTAAAAAAAACAGATTAACTGATCATTATCACATTGCTATTTGTGGGAGCTTGCTGTGCGTAAATTGGCTGCCACATTTCCTACATTATAACAGTGACTACACTTCAAAAAGTACTTCATTGGCTGTAAAGCACCTTGGGACATCCTGAGGTCATGAAAGATGTTATAGAAATGCAAGTTCTTTCTTTCTTATTAGAGAGTGAGGGGCAAATTATAGAAAGATATGGGCTTTAAGATGAAACTACAATGTAGTACGATCGGAGGTGCCACCTTCCTGATAAGACATTAAACCGAGACCCTGTCTACCTGATCAGATGGACTTAAGAGATCCCATGGCACTAATCGAAGGAAAGCAAGCAGTTCTCCCAGTTATAACAACAGAAAACGCTGGAAAAACTCAGCAAGCCAGGCAACATCCGTGGAGAGAGAAACAGAATCAACGTTTCGGGTCGAAACTCTTCTACAGAACTGAGAAAAAAAGGCAGGAAATGAAACAGATTAAAAGGCAGTTTGGGGGCTGGTAAATGGGGGAGGGGATGAAAGTAGAGACATTAAGAGATATTCAAGGTGAGACGAGATAGTAATAGGACAGGTAAAGACACAAACAATGGCTCGAGATGAAGTGTGAAATGCGCTGGCAGAGTGAAAGACAGCTGCCATGTGGGAGAGAGGGAAAAAAAAGGAAAAGGCACAAACCAAAAGTGTGGATAAAAAATATAAAAATATATAATAGGGGCCGAGGTTATGATCTGAAATTGTTGAACTCGATATTGAGTCCGGAAGGCTATAAAGTGCCTAATCCGAAGATGAGGTGCTGTTCCTTGAGTTTACACTGAGCTTCCATGGAACAATGCAAGAGGCCGCAGACAGTGAGGTCTGAGTGGGAATGGAATGGTGAATTGAAATGACAGGCGACCGGAAGCTCGGGGTCACCCTTACGGACTGAATGGAGGTGTTCTCCCAGTTTTCTGGCCGATATTCGTCACTCATCCAACAGCACCAGATACAGATTAACCGGTAATGATCTCATTGCTGTTTGTGGGACCTTGCTGTGCGCAAATTGGCTGCCGTATTTGCCTACAATGCAACAATGAAGACATTTCAAAAAGTAATTGATTGGCTAGAAAGCGCTTTGGGACATGCAGAGGATGTGAAAGGTGCTCTATAAATGCAAGTCTTTCCTGATTTATTTAACCTTAAGACTGCTAGCAGGAAATTCCTTTCCAGGGGCTAGTTGGGTGCTTCACTCACAATTAAACAAATCTAATCTTACTGTGACAATGAAACAAATTAATATTATGGTGATAAAGCTACCCAAAAATTCCAAAGTACTTTTATTGCTGTAACAGTAGCTCTATACAATTAAAATAAACTGGCACAAAATCCTCACCAATGAACTAAGGATGACACAGTATTTACAGCACAGAAACAGACCATTCATCCCAACTGGTCTATGCCGGTGTTTATTCTCCACACGAGTCTCCTCTCACCCCTCTTCATCTAAACGTATCAGCATTTCCTTCTATTCCTTCCTCCCTCATGTGCTTATCTAGCTTCAACTTAAATACATCTATGCTATTTGCCTCAAGCACTCCCTGTGGTAGCAAGTATCACATTCTAGACAGACAACCATGCCAGTCCTAGGATCCCACTTACATCGAAATATATCAGTAACCATTAATCAGCCCCTGGGCTAGGCTTGCCACTGTAAGAGCGTTCCTTTTTGGACTGTCTGTTCAAAGGTTCGACGCTGACTCCATATTGGTGACAGTTATGATTTTACTTAAACATAAGTGAGACTTACAGTGTTTGAGCAGCAGTTTACAAAGTACAATTCGGAATCGTAATACCCGTTATAACAGTCCTTTGGGTACTACGCTTTCCTCGTTCCTTCTACTCACATACGGGTTTGCACCAGTCCAGATCGGTGCCCTTCCTGACCCTTCTACACTGAGAATGACCCAAACCCACGAGGATATACCCCAAGAACCGGATTACAGAAAGATCTATCCAATCATGAGTCTCCCATACCCCCCATCCTACCCAATCAGGAGCCCAGTAAAGTCTGTGGCCAACACAGGCCTTGGGCATCGCTTATCAGAGCCTTAGCACAAGCTTTTTCTGTTTCCATGGTGATGACGTAACCCAGGACCTTGGTGACAATGGGTTCTAATTAGAGTCTGGTTTTTAACATGCTTTAACCTAATTTTAACAGGAATAAGACCAAATTAATACTAACTTAATAAAAACTATAAACTGGCAATCTTAGAATTAAACTACAGTCTAACAACGCTCAAAACTAAAAATTAATAAAAGAAATTTAGCTGGTTATGTTTTGGTGGCTCACTTGCCCACGTACAAGAACCAGATAAGAGATAAGACTAAGACAGATTGGAGCCTCCCTGTTCTCTTCCCTCGCCTTTCCAGCAAAAACAAGGGCAACTCTGTCATGTACAAGGCCATTGGTGACGCACCCCAGCGCCTGCAGACTGAAAGCTGTGGAGTCCAGCAGAATAGCAGTTCTAACAGAAACAGGCGTCATTTAACTCTTACAATGCTTGATCCCTCAAAATACCCTCAAAAGCCCATACTCTTACACGTCAGCATATGTATATCATAGACTTTGGCCTAAAACTTCGGTTGCTTTGCGCCTCCCGTTAGCGCCCTAGGAGGGCGTTAACGGGGTGCAAAGCAACTAGCGCCTGGGCGCGGCACCGCCAACGCCTCCCACAAAATTCAGTGGGAGGGTAGCAGCGGCAGTAACCGTTAGCGCCCTGTGGTGCTATGCCGCCGGCCAAGATATTATCGCTGTGCGCAGCGCCCCGCTCGCGCTCCAGCCACGATCTTCGGTAGCGCCCCCTGACTTACCACCAGACACTATGTCCGACGGGGCCAGGGGGGCCTACCTGCTGCGGCAGCGGCGCTAATTAAAGGCGAGGTGCCGGGCGGCCATTTTTGTTGCTGGCTGTCTGCCAGCACCTACCCCCATTGCCGTCCCCTGCCTCCTAACCAGCACCCCCGCGGAGTGCCGGCTGCGCTCTGTGAGCCTGGCACTTCCCTTGAGTGCTGGGCTCTTTTGCCGGCACTCCGATCCCTGGTGGCCTAGCTGGGCCCCAGGTCATGCTGTGCAAGGCTGCTCCCCTTTAAGAAGGGGAGGAAAGCCTGCAGCGCAACATGCCGCAGGGCCACAGTAGCGCGATATTCATCAGTAGCGTCCCAAGAGGGAGGCGGGGTGCTTCCAGTAGCACCTCACTTCCCTCTTGGGGCGCTACCGATGAATTCCGGCCGCGGGGCGCTAATCTTTTTGGGGTGCTAAAAGTAGCGCTCTGGCGAAGTTAGTGCTCCAAAGGGGGTGCGACTCAATTTTCCCCCTTTATCTCTATCTCTCTATCTCTGTAACCTCCTCCAGGCCTAAAACCCTCCGAGATCTCTGTGCTCTTCCAATTCCGGCCTTTTACGCATCCCTGATTTCCATTGCCCAGCAGTGGCGGCCGTGCCTTCAGCTGCCTAAGCCCCAAGCTCTGGAATTCCCTCCCTAAACCTCTCCACCTCTCGCTCCTCCTTTAAGACGCTCCTTAAAACCTACCTCTTTTGGTCACCTATCCTAATTTCTCCTTATGTGGTTTGGTGTCACATTTTGTCTGATAACACTCCTGTGAAGCACCTTGGGAGGTTTTACTATGTGAAGGGCACTATATAAATGCAAGATGTTGTTGTTAGCCAAACAGTAAAATGTTGCAGATGGTGTAACGGTTCCCATCGATTAAAGTGTGTCTGGGAGATGGGTTTTGCTGCACTGTCCTTTTGTCTCTGGGATCAGGCTGCCCTTTCTCTATTTACTGCGCTGAAGTGAATTTGGACAACCTAATCCGTGGGCCCAGTGGATGTGGCTCCATAGCACAAAATTGTTCACAAATCACTAATGGGTAACTTCACTTAGGCTGTGGAGATGGCTGTGTAACTCACAGTGTCAACACAGTGGTTGCGAGTCTAAGGTAGGTGTAAAGACACATTGGTGGGGCAGAACAGAGAAAGCTCCTTTGTGCGTCTGGCTGCTACGGTGCCTGACTGGAGAATGCTTGGTGCCAATATTGGGTGATAAAAGCAGAAAAAGAAATCTACATTCCCCAGCATGGACATCCCTCACCTTGAGCAGCACAAATAAAACAATTGTTTAACTCCAGCAGGGTAGAGGCTGTGACAGCTTTCAACCAAGTTCTTATATATGTCCTTGGTATGTGGGTAACATTGGTAAAGCAGTATTTATTGCCCATCCCTAGCTATAGTGAGGGCATTGAGTCAACCACATTGTGAAGGTCTGTAGCCCCAGATAGGGCAGACCAGGGATGGGTAGCAGGTTCCATTCCCTGAAGGACATTAGTGACCCAGTTGGACTTTTACAACATTCCAGTAACTTTCATGGCCATTTTCTGGTACGGGGTCACAACCAACCACATTTATTGAATTCAACTCAGCATGGTGAGATTTGAACTCTGGCTGCTAGTCCACTACCAGTACCAGTAGGCTACCAAACCCACGCTAACTGAGCAAGATTCAACTTAATGGGGCAGTAATTCCTCCCCAAACGCGTGAGTACGGAAGGGGTACTCACGCGTCTGGCCGGAGGAAATGCCGGTTTTCAGCATGCACAGCGCATGCGTTGAAAACCGTCATTTCCTCTCCTCTAACCCAAGAGGTGAAGAGGCTAGCGCGTGCGCTGTAGGGGGCAGCGCGTGCGTCTTGGATTTCCTCTGTTTTGGGGGATTTGCGCATGTGTAAAGGCCTCCGGTCTTTACGCTTGTAAAAAGCACACGTAAGTATTTATTTTTACAGGTAAGTGGTGTTTTAGTGCAATTTAGAATTTTTTTTCCCACAGGTTTATTATTTTAAAGAATCTACAATAAGGTAAGTTTAGTTTCAGACCCTTTTTATTAAAAATTTATTTTTAATGATGTCGGCGTGCCGGGTAAGTGCACATCGGGGGCTTGCATGCGCGGCAAGCCCCCGACAAATAAGTGAAACAAATGATGTACAGGCTAAGTTTGACTAACAAGAACTTAAGTTGAATTGCTTCAAGTAGAAGTGAAGTATGGTGGAGCTCCTGTTGCGATGGAGTTTGGGGGACTGGATTCCATAGCATTGATCACAATATGCCTTTCTTTCTGCTCCTGGCATCACCAGAAACATCAAGCAGACCATCTCTTTAGATAGCTCCCAGAGGTTGCATAAGACATAAGATAAGACATAAGAGGAGCAGGAGTAGGTCATTTGACCCCTCAAGCCTGCTCCACCATTCAATAAGATCATGGCTGATCTGTTCTTGGCCTCAACACTTCCCTGCCCGCTCCCCATAACCCTTGACTCCCTTAGCTTTCAAAAATCTGTCTATCTCCACCTTAAATATATTCAATGACTCAGCCTCCGCAGCTCTCGGGGAAGAGAATTCCAAAGATTCACGACCCTGTGAGAGAAGAAATTCCTCCTCATTTCCGATTTAAAAGGGTGCCCCCTTATTCTGAAATTATGCCCCCTAGTTCTAGATTCCCCCAAGAGGGGAAACATCCTCTCTGCATTTACCCTGTCAAGCCCCTTCAGAATCTGATATGTTTCAATAAGATCCCCTCTCATTCTTCTAAACTCCAATGAGTATAGGCCCAACCTGCTCAACCTTTCTTCATAAGACAACCCTTCATCTCTGGAATCAACCTCGTGAACATTCTCTGATCTGCCTCCAATGCAAGTATATCCTTCCTTAAATAAGGAGACCAAAACTGTACGCAGTTCTAACAGGACTTCCCTACTTTTATACCCCATTCCCTTTGCATTAAAGGCCAACATTCCATTTGCCTTCCTAATTACTTGCTGTACCTTCATGCTAACTTTTTGTGATTCATGTACAAGGACCCCCAGATCCCTCTGTACCTCAGCATTTTGTAATCTCTCCCCATTTAAATAATAATTTGCTTTTTTTATTTTATTTTTCCTACCAAAGTGGATAACCTCACATTTTTCCACATTAAACTCCATCTGCCAGATTTTTGCCCACTCACTTAGCCTATCTATATCCCTTTGGAGATGCTTTGCGTCCTCCACACAATTTGCTTTCCACCTATCTTTGTATCATTTGGCTACATTACACTCAGTCCCTTCATTCAAGTCATTAATATAAATAGTTGAGGCCCCAGCACTGATCCCTGTGGCACCCCACTAGTTAAAGATTGCCAACCGGAAAATGACCCATTTATCCCGACTCTCTGTTTTCTGTTAGTTAACCAATCCTATATCCATGCTAATATATTACCCCCAACCCCGTGAGCTCTTATCTTGTGTAGTAACCTTTTATGTGGCACCTTATTGAATGCCTTCTGGAAATCCAAATACACCACACCCACTGGTTGCCCTTTATCCCACTCTATTGCAGTACTGCTGCATTTACCTCATAGCATTGCTGCCAGGACAGCCTTGGGTCTGTGACCACGCAGTAAGGTAAGTGCACTTTTAATGTCCCTTATAGCTTCGAAACAGTAGCCCATTTCTCTATGTTAGTGCTCTTGCAGGTTGCCTTTCTTCAAACTCAGCTAGCTAGAGATATCCTGGAGACCGGGACGGAACAATCAGCTCAGCATCCAGGAGACTCGGATTGATCCTCCCAATTTCTTTTACTAAAATTTGGAGCATTTACTTTTAAGAGCTTTAAACAGAGTATCTAAAGTGCACAGCAGCTAAATAGGTAGAAACATAGAAGATAGGAGCAGGAGTAGGCCATTCGGCCCCTTGAGCCTTCTCCACCATTCAATGAGATCATGGCTGATCATCCCAATTCAGCACCTTGTCCCTGCCTTCTCCCCATATCCCTTGACCCCTTTAGCCTTGAGAAATATATCTAACTCCTTCTTGAATATATTTAATGAATTGGCCTCCACTGCCTTCTGTGGTAGAGAATTCCACAGGTTCACCACTCTCTGGGTGAAGAAATTCCTCCTCATCTCTGTCCTAAATGGCTTACCCCTTATCCTTAGACTGTGACCCCTGGTTCTGGACTCCCCGGCCATCAGGAACGTCCTTCCTGCATCTAGTCTGTCTAGTCCTGTTAGAATTTTATAAGTTTCAATGAGATCCCCTCTCATTCTTCTAAACGCCAGCGAGTAGTGGGACTACATTATTCATCACTATTTAAAACCAACCGAAGGATGTTACAGTGAATATTTGCAGGAACAGTAAGTGGTGGATGACTCCTTTCTCAGGTTGAATCCTCCACTTTAAATCGTGTCAAGGTTATCAATCGATTTTTGGTTCTACAGACAAACTAATCACATTAACGTCGCGATACAGCTTCAAAAGGATCACCTTCACTTACATTATCCCAGCATCGCATGCTCTTCCACTAATGAGATGAACATAGGTTGTCCAGAATTCTATCATGAAGCTCCACAAACTGGATTTAATCACAAGAACAAATAATTTGATCTCAACCAAGAGCTAAATTGATGTAAAAGATCCCACGGCAGTGTTTCGAAGAAGAGCAGGGGTGTTTCGCCCCAGTATCTTGGCCAATATTTATCCCTTAACCAACGTCACTAAGAACAGATTATTTGGTCATTATCATGTTGCTGTTTGCGGGAGCTTGCTGTGTACAAATTGGCTGTCGTGTTTCCTGCATTACTACAGTGACTACACTTCAACAGTATTTAATTTGCTGTGAAGTGCTTTGGGACATCCTGAGCTCCTGAAAGGCCAGGAGAGGAGGGGACCGGAGAAAAATGGCAAGGGAAAAACAAATGCTCAGAAACTCCATCTAGGTCAACCACAAAGAAAAATCATGAGAAGAAGCTGGTATGGTGCAGCTCAGTGCTTTCTCTCAGTGCAGCTATTGAGATAACCGAGTTCCTGGTAGTAATGGCAGAAAAGATCTGAAGAATGCTGCAAGGGCTTGCCACATAGAATCAAAATAGGAGGATGTCACGAGCATCATCCAATTGACAATGTCTTGTAAGACACTGTGTTGCAAACTCCCCACCCACCTGCCGCCACCCCCCCCCCAACCAATTAAAGAAAATTATGAATTTTGTATGGAACATAGGAACAGGAGGAGGCCATTCAGTCCCTTGAGCCTGTTCCACCACTCAATTAGATCATGGCTGATCTGTCTCTTAATTCTTTACCCGCCTTGGTTCCATTGCCTTTAATACCTAACAAAAATTGATCAATCTCAGTTTTGAAATTTTCAATTGACCACCAGTCTCAACAGTTTTTTGGGGGGAGAGTTCCAGATTTCCACTACCCATTGTGTGAAGAAGTGCTTCCTGACATCATCCCTGAACGGCCTAGCTCTAATTTTAAGGTTACGTCCCCTTGTTCCGGACATCCCCCCGTGCACAAAAACAAGGCAAAATATGAAGTTCTGAACTTAATCCAAGGTCATTAACGAGAAACTATATCATGGAATTATTTGGCAATTACAGGAGGTTACAATTTTTACAACTGAACTTTTGCCATTGTTTAATTTTCATGCATATATTGTAACATTCTAAATGATTAAAACTGATGCATTTATTTTATTTATATTGCAGAGAAAATTGAAAACAACAGCAGACAACATAGCGAGACATTCTGGAAGGACTGTACTATTTTTCAAGCTTGGAGTGAGATTTTGAATTTAAATGTATTTCTTTTGAAGCAGAACATTTTAGTAACTGTTGCAGAAATATTTCGTAAAGAAGGAACAATGTGAATTGGTTTAAGCTTTTCTTCAATTTTACCTGATTTGATATACCGACTCCTCCCCGTTCCCCAGCCATGGTCTCAGGCTGAACCAGACTGTTTGCAACCTCCGTGTCCTGTTGACCCTGAACTGAGCTTCCGACCCCATATCCTCTCCATCACAAAGACCACCTACTTCCACATCTGTAACATCGCCCGACTACTCCCATACCTCAGCCCATCTGCTGTTCAAACCCTCATCCACACTTTGCTCACCTCCAGACTCGACTATTCCAATGCTGTCCCGGCTGGTCTCCCATCTTCCACCCGCCATAAACTTCAGCTCATCCAGAACCCTGCTGCCCGTATCTTAACTCGCACCAAGTCCTGCTCACCCATCACCCCTGTCCTCGCTGACCTACATTGGCTCCTGGTTCCCCAATGCCTCAAATTTATAATTCTAATGCATGTGTTTCCCCCATGGATTCATGTTTAAGTTCCTCCATATCACTGTAACCTCCTCCATGCCAGCAACGCCTGAACTCTCCATTGCTCTGACTCTGAATTCTTGCGCAGCTTGTGCATACCCCAAACCCGTCACCACATCATTGGCAGCTGTGCCTTGAGCTGCCTAGGTCCCATGCTCTGAAATTCCCTCCCTAAACCCCTCCACCTGTCCTCCCTCTCTTACTTTAAGACCCTTTTTAAGACTCAGCTCTTTGACCAAGCTTTAGGTCACCCTCATAATGACTTGATGTCTAGTTTTTCCTTGCACCTCTGTGAAGCACCTTGCGACATTTTCCTACATTAAAGGCACTATATAAATACAAGTTGCTGAAAGTCAGTGAGCAGGTTGTGTTAACACTGTGACTTACTGATTGGAACGGCTGACTACAGGTCAATCACACGCGCTAGTCTGGGGCTTACTGTCAGCCGTGGCTCAGTGGGTCTCACTCTTACCTCTGAGTCAATAGGTTGTCAGTTCAAGTCCTACTCCAGTACTCCAGGGACTTAAGCACATAGCCTAGGCTGACACTTCAGTACTGAGCCAGTGCTGCACTGTCGGAGGTGTCGTCTTTCAGATGAGATGTTAAACCGAGGCCCCGTCTGCTCTCTCAGCTGGATGTAAAAGATCCCATGGCACTATTTGAAGAAGAGCTGGGGAGTTCTCCCTGGTGTCCTGGCCAATATTTATCCCTCAACCAACATCACTTAAACAGATTATCTGGTCATTATCACATTGCCGTTTGTGGGAGCTTGCTGTGTGTAAATTGGCTGCCGAGTTTCCTACATTACAACAGTGACTCCACTTCAAAAAAAGATTACTGGCTGTAAAGTGCGTTGGGCCATCCTGAGATCATGGATGATGCTACAGAAGTACAAGTCCTCTCCTTAGTGCAGCCAGGATCAGCAATCAGTCAAAAGTCCCACAGCACTGGTGGATTTTTTTCTTCCAATTAACATTGTTATAACAGTACATCTTAAACTTCCCATAGAATTTACACATACGTTGATCTATGTTCTTATATAAAAAGGTTTGCCCTATGGAGCTCCAACACCACCATTCCCCATCCCCCACACCTCCCTTTGGGCATTTGTGGGACTCTCCCCTCTGTTCGATCGTAGCCATTGGACATTGTCCTGTCCCCAGGCCCCATTGGCCTTTCCCCGGTCTCCATTGGCCCTTCCCCAGTCTCCATTGGCCTTTCCCCGGGCTCCATTGGCCTTTCCCCGGGCTCCATTGGCCTTTCCCCAGTCTCCATTGGCCTTTCCCCGGGCTCCATTGGCCTTTCCCCAGTCTCCATTGGCCTTTCCCCGGGCTCCATTGGCCTTTCCCCGGGCTCCATTGGCCTTTCCCCAGTCTCCATTGGCCTGTCCCCGGTCTCCATTGGCCCTTCCCCGGGCTCCATTGGCCTGTCCCCGGGCTCCATTGGCCTTTCCCCAGTCTCCATTGGCCTGTCCCTGGGCTCCATTGGCTTGTCCCCGGGCTCCATTGGCCTGTCCCCGGGCTCCATTGGCCTTTCCCCAGTCTCCATTGGCCTGTCCCTGGGCTCCATTGGCCTGTCCCCGGGCTCCATTGGCCTTTCCCCGGGCTCCATTGGCCTTTCCCCGGGCTCCATTGGCCTTTCCCCGGGCTCCATTGGCCTTTCCCCAGTCTCCATTGGCCTGTCCCTGGGCTCCACTGGCCTTTCCCCGGTCTCCATTGGCCTGTCCCCAGTCTCCATTGGCCTGTCCCCAGTCTCCATTGGCCTGTCCCCAGGCTCCATTGGCCTTTCCCTGGGCTCCATTGGCCTGTCCCTGGGCTCCATTGGCCTTTCCCCGGTCTCCAATGGCCTGTCCCCAGGCTCCATTGGCCTTTCCCCGGGCTCCATTGGCCTTTCCCCAGTCTCCATTGGCCTTTCCCCAGTCTCCATTGGCCTGTCCCTGGGCTCCATTGGCATTTCGCCGGTCTCCATTGGCCTTTCCCCGGGCTCCATTGGCCTTTCCCCAGTCTCCATTGGCCTGTCCCCAGTCTCCATTGGCCTGTCCCTGGGCTCCATTGGCCTTTCCCCAGTCTCCATTGACCTGCCCCAGGCTCCATTGGCCTTTCCCCGGTCTCCATTGGCCTGTCCCTGGTCTCCATTGGCCTGTCCCCAGTCTCCATTGGCCTGTCCCTGGACTCCATTGGCCTGTCCCCGGTCTCCATTGCCCTGTCCCTGGGCTCCATTGGCCTTTCCCCAGTCTCCATTGGCCTGTCCCTGGGCTCCATTGGCCTGTCCCTGGGCTCCATTGGCCTGTCCCCGGTCTCCATTGGCCTGTCCCTGGGCTCCATTGGCCTGTCCCTGGGCTCCATTGGCCTTGCCCGGTCTCCATTGGCCTGTCCCTGGGCTCCATTGGCCTTTCCCCAGTCTCCATTGGCCTGTCCCTGGGCTCCATTGGCCTGTCCCTGGGCTCCATTGGCCTGTCACCGGGCTCCATTGGCCTTTCCCCAGTCTCCATTGGCCTTTCCCCAGTCTCCATTGGCCTGTCCCTGGTCTCCATTGGCCTGTCCCCGGTCTCCATTGGCCTTTCCCCGGGCTCCATTGGCCTGTCCCTGGTCTCCATTGGCCTGTCCCCGGTCTCCATTGGCCTTTCCCCGGGCTCCATTGGCCTGTTCCCGGGCTCCATTGGCCTGTCCCCAGTCTCCATTGGCCTTTACCCGGTCTCCATTGGCCATTCCCCAGTCTCCATTGGCCTTTCCCCGGGCTCCATTGGCCTTTCCCCAGTCTCCATTGGCCTTTCCCCGGGCTCCATTGGCCTTTCCCCAGTCTCCATTGGCCGAAAAATTTCCCCATTCTCCATTGGCCTGTCCCCGGTCTCCATTGGCCTGTCCCCGGTCTCCATTGGCCTGTTCCCGGGCTCCATTGGCCTGTCCCCAGTCTCCATTGGCCTTTCCCCAGTCTCCATTGGCCTGTCCCCGGTCTCCACTGGCCTGTCCTCAGGCTCCATTGGCCTGTCCCCGGGCTCCATTGGCCTTTCCCCAGTCTCCATTGGCCTGTCCCCGATCTCCATTGGCCTTTCCCTGGTCTCCATTGGCCTTTCCCCGGTCTCCATTGACCTTTCCCTGGGCTCCATTGGCCTTTCCCCGGGCTCCATTGGCCTGACCCCGGGCTCCATTGGCCTGTCCCCGGTCTCCATTGGCCTGTCCCGCGGGCTCCATTGGCCTGTCCCCGGTCTCCATTGGCCTTTCCCCGGTCTCCATTGGCCTGTCCCCGGGCTCGATTGGCCTGTCCCCGGTCTCCATTGGCCTGTCCCGCGGGCTCCATTGGCCTGTCCCCGGTCTCCATTGGCCTTTCCCCGGTCTCCATTGGCCTTTCCCCGGGCTCCATTGGCCTGTCCCCAGGCTCCATTGGCCTTTCCCCGGGCTCCATTGGCCTTTCCCCAGTCTCCATTGGCCTTTCCCCGTGCTCCATTGGCCTTTCCCCAGTCTCCATTGGCCTGTCCCCGGTCTCCATTGGCCTTTCCCCAGTCTCCATTGGCCTTTCCCCGTGCTCCATTGGCCTTTCCCCAGTCTCCATTGGCCTGTCCCCGGTCTCCATTGGCCTTTCCCCGGTCTCCATTGGCCTTTCCCCGGTCTCCATTGGCCTTTCCCCAGTCTCCAATGGCCTGTCCCTGGGCTCCATTGGCCTGTCCCGCGGGCTCCATTGGCCTGTCCCCGGTCTCCATTGGCCTGTCCCCGGGCTCCATTGACCAGCCCCCGAGCTCCATTGGCCTGTCCCCTGGCTCCATTGGTCTGTCCCTGGGCTCCATTGGCTACATTCTTACATGGTGGCCCATTCATGGCATGAATACTCCCCGCCCTCCCCCACAGCTTTAGCCACTCGGCTGCCTTGCTATCTAAAATTAAGCAACAAACAAAGCTTCAATATCTCTCGACAAGAACTGTGCTCAGTCAGACACACTGTTTCAATAACAATAGATTGAATGTTTTTTGTTGCATACTCGTATCTATGGTCCCCGCCACCTTTTGAATCTGGAAGTAAATTTATTCCTTCTACCTATAGCTGATGTTTCCCCATTCCAGCTTACAACTCCCCACCACAACTAGCAAGCCCAAGCACACTGAGCTACTTGCTCAGTAATAAGAATGGTTCGAATATTAACCACAAAACTTAATTTGGATTATTTAATATAAAAAGAAGCTACTGTTCATTCTTTCAAGCAAGTCCCAAGAGTGATATTCCCTTCTCTTATCCAACCTCCACTCCCCACCCCTTCCCCAGTCTACCTCCCTCCAACTCCACTCTGCTCACAACTACCATAGTAGTGTCAGAGGTTTCAGCAGCAGTGCCCACTTCTAACTGTGCTCAACTTCTTCCCTTCTAACCTCTAACTATGCTCAACTACTCCCAACCTAACTGCTAACGATGCCCAACTTCTCCCGATTTAACCTCTAACTACGATCAACCTCTCCCGATCTAAGCTCTAAATATGCCTAACCTCTCCCGATCTAACCTCTAACTATGCTCAACTTCTCCCGATCTAACCTGTAACTATGCTCAACTTCTGCCAATCAAACATTTAACTATGCTCAACTTCTCCCAATTTAACCTCTAACAATGCTCATCTTCTCCCGATCTAACCTCTAACCATGCTCAACTTCTCCCGATTTAACCTCTAACTGTGCTCAACTTCTCCCGATCTAACCTCTAACTATGCTCAACTTCACCCTGATCTAACCTCTAACTGTGCTCAACCTCTCCCGATCTAACCTCTAACTGTGCTCAACTTCTCCCGATCTAACCCCTAACTATGCCCAACTTCACCCTGATCTAACCTCTAACTGTGCTCAACTTCTCCCGATCTAACCTCTAACTATGCTCAACTTCACCCTGATCTAACCTCTAACTGTGCTCAACCTCTCCCGATCTAACCTCTAACTGTGCTCAACTTCTCCCGATCTAACCCCTAACTATGCTCAACCTTACCCTGATCTAACCTCTAACTATGCTCAACTTCTCCCGATCTAACCTCTAACTATGCTCAACTTCACCCTGATCTAACCTCTAACTGTGCTCAACCTCTCCCGATCTAACTTCTAACTGTGCTCAACCTCTCCCGATCTAACCTCTAACTGTGCTCAACTTCTCCCGATCTAACCTCTAACTATGCTCAACTTCACCCTGATCTAACCTCTAACTGTGCTCAACTTCTCCCGATCTAACCTCTAACTATGCTCAACTTCACCCTGATCTAACCTCTAACTGTGCTCAACTTCTCCCGATCTAACCTCTAACTATGCTCAACTTCACCCTGATCTAACTTCTAACTATGCTCAACTTCTCCCGATATAATCTATAACTGTGCTCAACTTCTCCCGATCTAACCTCTAACCATGCTCAACTTCTCCCGATTTAACCTCTAACTGTGCTCAACTTCTCCCGATCTAACCTCTAACTGTGCTCAACTTCTCCCGATCTAACCACTAACAAAGCTCAACCTCTCCCGATTTAACTTCTAACTATGCTCATCTTCTCACCGATCTAACCTCTAACTAAGCTCACCTTCTCCCGATCTAATCTCTAATTATGTTCAACCTCTCCCCGATCTAACCTCTAACTATATTCAAATTCTCCCCTATCTAACCTCTAACTGTGCTCAACTTCTCCCCGATCTAACCTCGAACTGTGCTCAACATCTCCCCCATCTAACCTCTAAATATACTCAACTTCTCCCGATCAAACCTCTAACTATGTACAACTTCTCCCGATCTAACCTCTAAATATGCTCAACTTCTCCCGATCTAACATCTAACACTTCTCAACTTCTGCCGATCTAACTTCTAAATATGCTCAACCTCTCTCGATTTAACCTCGAACTTTGCTCAACTTCTCCTGATCTAACCTCTAACTGTGCTCAAACTCTCACGATCTAACCTCTAACTCTGCTCAATCTCTCCCGATCTAACCTCTAAATATGCTCAACTTCACCCGATCTAACCTCTAACTGTGCTCAACTTCTCCCCGATCTAACCCCTAAATATGCTCAAACTCTCCCGATTTAACCTCTAACTATGCTCAACCTCTCCCGATCTAACCTCTAACTATGCTCAACTTCTCCCGATCTAATCTCTAATTATGTTCAACTTCTCGCATTCTAATCTCTAACTCTGCTCAACTTCTCCCGATCTAACCTGTAACTATGCTCAACTGCGCCCGATCTAACCATTAACTATGCTCAAATTCTCCCGATCTGAACTATACCTATGCTCAAGCCCTCCCGATCTATCCTCTATCTCTGCTCAACTTCTCCCGAACTAACTTCCAATTATGTTCAACTTCTCCCGATCTAACCTCTAACTATGCTCAAATTCTCCTGATCTAACCTTTTATTATGTTCAACTTCTCCCGATCTAACCTCTAACTATGCTCCACTTCTCCCGATCTAATCTCTAATTATGTTCAACTCCTCCCAATCCAAACTCTAACTCTGCTCATCCTCTCCCAATCTAACCTCTAACTGTGCTCAACTTCTCTGAATCTAAACTCTAACTGTGTTCAACTTCCCCAGATCTAACCTCTAACTATGCTGAATCACTCCTGATCTAACCAGTAACTATGCTCAACTTCTCCTGATCTAACATCTAATTATGCTCAATCACTCCCGATCTAAGCACGGACTATGCTCAACTTCTCCCGATCTAACCTCTAACTATGCTGAACTTCTCCCGATCTAACCTCTAACTATGGTCAACTTCTCCCGATCTAACCTCTAACTATGCTGAACTTTTCCCGATCTAACCACCAACTACGCTGAACTTCTCCCAATCTAACGTCTAACTGTGCTCAACTTCTCCCGATCTAACCGCTAACTATGCTCAACATATCCCGATCTAAATTCTAACTGTGCTCAACTTCTCCTTGATCTAACCTCTATCTATGCTCAACTTCTCCCGATCTAACCACAGACTATGCTCAACTTCTCCCGATCTAACCTCAAACTATGCTCAACCTCTCCTGAACTAACCTCTAACTATGCTCAACTTCTCCTGATCTAATCTCTAATTATGTTCAACTTCTCCCAATCTAACCTCTAACTCTGCTCAACTTCGCCTGATCTAACCTCTAACTATGCTAAAATTCTCCCGATTTGAACTCTAACTATGCTCAACTTCTCCAGATCTAACCGCTAACTGTGCTCAACCCCTCCCGATCTATCCTCTATCTCTGCTCAACTTCTCCCGATCTAACCTCTAATTATGTTCAACTTCTCCCGATCTAATCTCTAACTATGCTCAACTTCTCCCGATCTAACCTCTAACTATGCTCAACTTCTCCCGATCCAACCTCTAACTATACTCAACTTCGCCCGATGTATCCATTAACTATGCTCAAATTCTCCCAATCTGAACTCTAACTGTGCTCAACTTCTCCCAATCTAACCTCTAACTCTGCTCAACTTCTCCCGATCCAAACTCTAACTATACTCCACTTCGCCCGATCTAACCATTAACTATGCTCAAATTCTCCCAATCTGAACTCTAACTATGCTCAACTTTTCTCAATCTAACCTCTAACTATGCTCAACCTCTCCCGATTTAAACTCGAACTGTGCTCAACTTCTCCCGATCAAACCTATAACTATACTCAACTTCACCCGATCTAACCGCTAAATATGCTCAACTTCTCCCAATCTAACCTCTAACTATGCGCAACTTCTCCCAATCTAATCTCTAACTATGCTGAACTTCTCCCAATCTAACCTCTAACTATGCTCAACCTCTCCCTATGTAACCTCTAACTGTGCTCAACTTCTCTGAATCTAACCTCTAACTATGCTCAATCACACCTGATCTAACCTCGAACTATGTTCAACTTCTCCCAATCTAAACACTAACTGTGCTCCACTTCTCCTGATCTAACCTCTAATTGTGCTCAACCTCCCCCGAACTAACCTCTAACTGTGTTCAACTTCTCCCGATCTAACATCTAACTATGCTCAACTTCTCCCGATCTAACCTCTAACTGTGATCAACTTCTCCCGATCTAACATCTGGCTTTGCTCAACTTCTCCCGATCTGAACTCTAACTATGTTCAAGTTCTCCCCGATCTAACCTCTAACTGTGCTCAACTTCTCCCAAACTAACCTCTAACTATGCTCAACGTCTCCCCGATCTAACCTCTAACTGAACGCAATTTCTCATGATTCAAACTCTACCTATGCTCAACTTCTCCCGATCTAAACTCTAACTGTGCTCAACCTCTCCCCAATCTAACCTCTAAATATGCTCAACTTCTCCAGATCTATCCTCTAACTATGCTCAACCTCTCCCGATCTAACCTCTAACTATGCACAACCTCTCCCAATCTAACCTCTAACTAAGCTCAATCTCTCCACGATCTAACCTCTAACTATGCTCAACTTCTCCCAATCTAACTGCTGACTATGCTCAACTTCTCCCGATCTAACATCTAACTATGCTCAACTTCTCCCGATCTAATCTCTGACTATGCTCAACCTCTCCCGATCTAACCTCTAACTATACTCAAACTCTCCCGATCTAACCTCTAACTTTGCCAAACTCCCCCCATCTAACCTCTAACTATGCTCAACTTCTCCCAATCTAACCGCTGACTATGCTCAACTTCTCCCGATCTAACATCTAACTGTGCTCAACTTCTCCCGATCTAACCTCTAACTATGCTCAACCTCTCCCGATCTAACCTCTAACTATACTCAAACTCTCCCGATCTAACCTCTAACTTTGCCAAACTCCCCCCATCTAACCTCTAATTATGCTCAACTCCTCCCGATCTAACCTATAACTATGCTCAACTTCTCCCGATCTAATCTCTAATTATGTTTAACTTCCCACAATCTAACCGCGAACTATGCTCAGCCTCTCCCGATCTAACCTCTAATTATGCTCAACTTCTCCCGATCTAACCTCTAACTGAGCTCAACTTCTCCCGATCTGAACTCTAACTGTGCTCAACTTCTCCAGATCTAACCTCTAACTATGCTCAATCACTCCCTATCTAACCTCTAACTATGCTCAACTTCTCCCAATCTAACCTATAACTATGCTCAACTTCTCCCGATCTGAACTCTAATGATGCTCAACTTCTCCCCGATCTAACCTCTAACTATGCTCAACTTCTCACGATCTAACCTATAACTACGCTCAACTTCTCACAATCTATACACTAACTGTGCTCCACTTCTCCAGATCTAACCTCTAACTGTGCTCAACCTTGTTAAGTCTGTGTGTTCCAGTTGTATTAAGATTAATTACTGACACAGACTACAAGAATAAAGTTCAACAGGTCTTTACTAGTTGGAGGTCAGGACTATACTAAATACAATATCACTACACAGTACTTATATACCGGTGGTCACCACCGGTATTACGTATACAGCAGCCAGAGAAAGTAGTACATCTCTTAAGGTGGAACAGGCTTAAGTTCTCTTAAGGTGGAACAGGTTACATACACCACAATCCTCCCTTTTTAGCTTAACAGTCATATCCCCATTTAACATAACATCATAACATATATACATATATAACTTCAGGTATAAACAGTTCAAAAGTTCAGTCTCTCAGGAGGCCTTCTGATTCGGTTTGGATAACGCCTTTCAGTGGTCTCTGATTCTTGTTGCTGAGGTGACTCTTCTTGTTGGTTTCCTATGTATTGGATGTCATCATCAGGTACAGTCCCTGCCGAGGTAGATGCTTCAGGTTCATTAACGTCTTCCACAGTTGTCTCTGTCGCAACCATGGGTTCGACCCTTGCTCTTGACTCTACCAGTTGATCCGCATGACGCCTTATCACATTGTTACCAATATCTACTGTGTACATCAGAGGTCCTTGTCTGGCCCAAATTGTTCCGGACTGCCATTTTTCATTTCCATAGCCCCTTGCCAACACTGGTTGTCCTACGTCGAAACTTCGAGTGGACTTGTTATTAATATGCCGGAACTGTTTGTTTTCCACTTCCCTCTGCACATTTGGTTTTAACAAGTCCAACCTGGACCGCAACCTCCTGTTATAAAACATCATGGCAGGACTTTGGTTAGTCACTGCATGAGCGGCGTTTCAATATGCCATTAGGAAATTGTCCACCTTGTGTTGTAACAGAATCTGATCATCGTTCATGGCCTTTATTGCCTTTTTGAATGTTTGGACAAATCTCTCGGCCAACCCGTTTGTCGCCGGATGATATGGGGCAGAGGTATAATGTTTCACCCCATTCTTCTTTAAGAATTTTTGGAATTCTTCCGACACGAACTGTGGTCCGTTGTCCGAACACATCTGTTCTGGCAATCCGTTCCTTGCGAATATTGTTCTTAACACCGCAATTGTCTTTTCTGAAGTAGTGGTATTCATCTTGATCACTTCTGGCCATTTGGAATGTGCGTCCACCGCAATTAGGAACATGGAGTCCATGAATGGACCAGCAAAGTCAATATGTACGCATTGCCATGGGGCTGAAGGCCATTCCCATGGGTGTAGCGGTGTGATCGGAGGTGCATTTTGCACTTTTTGGCACCCAGCGCAGCTTTTTGTCAACTCCTCTATCTGTTGGTCAATGCCCGGCCACCATACATAAGCCCTAGCAAGACTTTTCATTTTAAGTCCCCCCAGATGACCTTCATGCAGTTCCTTTAGAACTCTTTCCCGTAACTTGGGAGGAATAATCACTCTTGTCCCGTACATCAAAGTACCATGGCAGATGGACAGCTGGTCTCACCTTGCCGAGAATGCCGGTAACAGAGGATCACCATGTGTTGGCCATCCCTTCACTGTCACCTCGTAAACTCGGGACAGTGTCAGTCGTTCCTGGTTTCTCTTTCAATACTTGCATTGGTGACTGGTAAGCACTCGATGATGGTCGAATGAAATAACTCAACAGGGTCAACTTTCGTCGTCTCTTCTGCTTCAGGTAGTGGTAGGCGCGACAGCCCACCAGCATTGCCATGCTGCTTTGTACCTTTGAATTCTATTTGATATTGATGTGCCCCTAGGAAAAGGGACCATCTCTGGAGTCGCTGTGCTGTCATCACCGAAACACCCTTCTTAGGGTTAAAAATGGATACCAACGGCTGATGGTCTGTCAGAAGTGTGAATTTTTGATTTTTGGCCCTGCAGGTAATGATTAAACTTCTTCACTCCCCATACAAGGCTGAGAGCCTCCCTATCGATCTGCGCATAGTTGCACTCAGCGGAGGTCAATGATCTGGATGCAAACGCGACTGGCCTTTCCGTGCCATTTGGCAACTTGTCTGAGAGTACTGCCCCAATACCATATGGAGAAGCATCACAAGCCAACCGAATAGGCAGTGTCGGGTTGAAGTGAGCCAACACTTCCTCTGAGGTGATCAATTCTTTGCTTTTGCGAAATGCCTTCTTACAGTTTTCGCTCCATTCCCATGGTACCCCTTTCTGTAAAAGAGCGTTCAGCGGGTGCAGTACCATGGATAGATTTGGTAGAAACTTATGGTAATAGTTAATCAATCCCAGAAACGACCTCAACTGAGAGACATTATCCGGAGCGGGAGCCTTTACAACTGCCTCTATCTTGTCAGGAGACTTATGAAGCCCCTCCCGGTCAATGACATGACCACAGTACGAGACCCGCTTCTGAAAGAACTCACATTTCTGCCGATTAACTCTAAGTCCATACTCTTTCAGTCTGTTGAGCACCAGTTCCAAGTTTGCGAGGTGTTCTTCATCACCATCACCTGTAATCAGAATATCGTCCAGGTAACATTGTGTGCCTGGAATTCCCTGTAATACCTGCTCCATGGCCCTCTGCCAAATTGCCGGAGCCGATGCCACTCCAAAAACCAGCCTATTATACCGGTACAAACCTCTATGCGTGTTGATCGTGAGGTACGGGCGTGACTCTTCTTCAACCTCCATCTGCAAGTACGCCTGTGCCAGGTCTATCTTGGTGAAGTGTTTCCCGCCAGACAACGAAGCAAAAATATCCTCAATCCGCGGAAGCGGCTACTGCACCGTGTGAAGCACCGGATTAACGGTGATCTTGAAATCTCCACAGATGCGAACCTTCCCTGGTTCTCCTGGCTTGTTGCTCGAAGGACGTTTCATAGCGGGAACAATGGGCGTAGCCCACTCACTCCAATCTATCTTAGACAGTACACCTGAACGTTCTAGCGCTTCCAGTTCCGCTTCTACAGTAGGTCGTATTGCATAGGGTACCGGTCTGGATTTGAAAAATTTTGGTTGTGCATGTTCATCAATCTTGATGTTTGCCGTAATTCCTTTCAGTGTTCCCAGTCCTTGCTGGAACACCTCTTTAGCATCATCCAATATTTTGGACAATCGTTTAGGTTTGACATCTGTTTCCCCGGAATCTACCGTTAGTGCTTTTAAGGAGTGCCAGTCCATATTCATTTTCCTAATCCACTCCCGTCCCAGTAGTGGTGGACCTCCTTCAGGTAGCACATATAAGTCCATTACTTGGCTTTCTTCGCCCTTGTGGACCACTTTTACCTCTATCTTTCCGATGGGGTACACTCTTTGCCCCGTGTATGTTTTCAATATAATCTCCGTATCCCGTAGGGGAATATGTTGGAATAACCTTTTGTAATCTTTCTTATTCATGACCGTCAATGCCGATCCAGTGTCCAATTCCATCTTTACTTGGACTCCTGCTATCTGAAGAGTGACCCAAATTGTCTGGAGATCTGCATCCTTACCAACGTTGTGTACTCTTAAGCTACCCAGTTCATTACTGCTAGCGTCTGAATCTGACTTCTGTTCGTTCGAACTGGTCTTTGTCACCTTGTGCACCTTTATGTATTTTCCTTGTGGTGACTTTTTGTTGCTGGTCTTCTTTCCTGACCGGCATACTTTAGCTATGTGGCCAAGCCTGCCACACGTTCTGCATTCTTGGTTTTTAAACCAACACTGGTTCTGATCGTGTGTTGTCTTTCCACAACGATAACATTTTACAGTACTCAAACCCAATTTATTTGTACTGAGTTCCGGTGACCGTAGCTGCATTACTGCCGTGCCTCTCGCTGCGGCCTCGTGCGCTGCTGCCATAGTGACCGCTTTCTCAAGCGTCAGCTCATTCTCCTCGAGCAGTCGCTTTTGTGTATCTTCTTTTAATAATCCACACACAAATCTATCCCTTAGCGCGTCTGTCAGTCCCGTTCCAAACTGACAGTACTTTGCCAGCTTACGCAATTCCATTAAATATTCAGCATTGCTTTCATCCTTCAGCTGCATTCTGCTGTAAAATTTAAATCGTTCCGCTAGCATCAGCGGCGTGGGGTTTAGATGATTTTTCAGGACAGTAACAATCTCCTCGAATGTCTTATCCGCCGGTTCATCTGGTGATAAAAGGTGTTTCAATTGCCCGTATGTCTTCGCACCCATTAAGTTCAATAAAGTAAGTGCTTTTTCTGCATCTGGGATTTTATTTGCTTTACAATAATTTTGTATGCGTTCTACATACATGGCCCAATCTTCGATGTCGCCATCAAAGGTATCAGTGTTCCCATGTTTAGGCATCGTTGCAATTTATTTTATTCCAAGATGGCGGCTTCCCGCTCTTGTCTTCGTCCTCCGCCTACAAAATGGCGGTTTTCCCGCGCTTGGCGGTCTTCACCCACTGGCTGCAATGGCATTTGGCGTGCCGCTGCTGCTCCCCTTTCCCAGCGGTTAGTAACTTCCCCGACGCTGTCTCCGCTTCACCGCGGCTCCCTCAGGCATTTGCGCTTCCCCGATGTCGCGCGTCGCAGCCCTTCTTGCAGCCCGGTTATTAGCACCGGCTGTGTTCGCCTTCACCGAGGCTCTTGCGCCTTCAGTCGCCCCAGACGCTGCGCCTTTTCGGCCCGAAAGCGGCACGGCCCTTATCACCAGCCGTGATCGATGTCCCCACGCTGCGCCTTTCGGCCCGAATGCGGCCCGGCCCTTATCTCCGGTCGCGATCGATCTCACCGCCCTTATTCCTCTGTCTTCCTCCCCCCGTCTGTACAGCCAACGCGGCTGACTTTCTGCTCGCGTCGCTGACCGGCTTACCCACCACCGAGGTAGAAAGAAGATAGCTGACTGCCGCTGATGGAGGCTTCGAGTTCAGGATGTCTTCTGCACTCCGGGTTCTCGATGCCTGCCGCGCGACGTGTCTTCCAGCAGGGTGATGAGGGTGGATGCCTCTCTTCGACGCCCGTTCTGTGGACGAAGCCGCCATGGATATAAACTGCCGCAGGGTAAGAATCGGACTCGTCGCCACTGTTAAGTCTGTGTGTTCCAGTTGTATTAAGATTAATTACTGACACAGACTACAAGAATAAAGTTCAATAGGTCTTTACTAGTTGGAGGTCAGGACTATACTAAATACAATGTCACTACACAGTACTTATATACCGGTGGTCACCACTGGTATTACGTATACAGCAGCCAGAGAAAGTAGTACATCTCTTAAGGTGGAACAGGCTTAAGTTCTCTTAAGGTGGAACAGGTTACATACACCACAAACCTCTCCCGATCTAACCTCTAACAATGCCAACCTGTCCCGATCTAACCTCTAACTGTGCTCAACTTCTCCCGATCAAACCACAAACTATGCTCAACTTCTCTCGATCTAAGCTCTAACTGTGATCAACTGCTCCCGATCTAACCTCCAGCTATGCTCAACTTCTCCCGATCTGAACTCTAATTATGTTCAACCTCTGCCGATCTAACCTCTAACTCTGCTCAACTTCTCTCCGATCTAACCTCTAACTATGCTCAAATTCTCCCAAACTAACCTCTAACTATGCTCAAATTCTCTCGATCTAACCTCTAACTAAGCTCAACCTCTCCCAATCTAAACTGTAACTATGCTGACCCTCTCCACGATCTAACCTCTAACTATGCTCAAATTCTCCCAATCTAACCGTTAACTATGCTCAACTTCTCCCGATCTAACCTCTAACTATGCTCAACTTCTCCCGATCTAATCTCTAATTATGCTCAACTTCTCCCGATCTAACCTCTAACTGTGCTCAACTTCTCCCGATATGAAGTCTAACTGTTCCAAACTCTCCCGATCTAACCAGTATCTATGCTCCACTTCGCCCGATCTAACCAGTATCTATGCTCAACTTCTCCCGATCTAACTGCTAACTATGCTCCACTTCGCCCGATCTAACCACTAACTATGCTCAAATTCTCCCGATCTAACTGCTAACTATGCGCAACTTCTCCCGATCTAATCTCTAACTATACTCAACCTCTCCCTATCTAAGCTCTAACTGTGCTCAACTTCTCCGGATCTAATCTCTAACTATGCTCAATCACTCCATATCTAACCTCTAACTATGCTCAACTTCTCCCGAACTAACCATTAACTATGCTCAAATTCTCCCGATCTGAACTCTACCTATGCTCAACCCCTGCTGATCTATCCTCTATCTCTGCTCAGCTTCTCCCGATCTAACCTCTAACTATGCTCAACATCTCCTGATCTAACCTCTAATTAAGTTCAACTTCACCCGATTTAACCTCTAACTATGCTCAAATTCTCCCGATCTAAACTCTAATTGTGCTCAACCTCTCCCCGATCTAACCTATAACTAGGCTCAAATTCTTCCAATCGAAACTCCACCTATGCTCAACTTCTTCCTGATCTAACCTCTAACAGAACACAACATCTCCTGATCTAACCTCTAACTATGCTCAACTTCTCCCGATCTAACCTCTAACTATGCTGCAATTCTCCCGATCTAATCTCTAATTATGTTCAACTTCTCCCAATCCAAACTCTAACTCTGCTCAACCTCTCCCGATCTAACCTCTAACTGTGCTCAACTTCTCTGAATCTAAACTCTAACTGTGTTCAACCTACCCCGATCTAACCTCTAACTATGCTGAATCACTCTGGATCTAACCACTAACTATGCTCAACTTCTCCCGATCTAACCTCTAACTATGCTGAACTTTTCCCGATCCAACCTCTAACTGTGCTCAACTTCTCCCGATATGAACTCTAACTGTGCCAAGCTCTCCCGATCTAACCACTAACTATGCTCAACTTCTCCCGATCTGAACTCTAATGATGCTCAACTTCTCCCCGATCTAACCTCTAACTATGCTCAACTTCTCCCGATCTAACTGCTAACTATGCTGAACTTCTCACAATCTAACCTCTAACTATGCGCAACTTCTTCCG
The DNA here is from genome assembly GCF_052327205.1 of Somniosus microcephalus. Lineage (NCBI taxonomy): Eukaryota > Metazoa > Chordata > Chondrichthyes > Squaliformes > Somniosidae > Somniosus > Somniosus microcephalus. The sequence continues at coordinate 62,163,181 of NC_140999.1, read as the reverse complement.
ATCTAATCTCTAACTATGCTCAACCTCTCCCTATCTAACGTCTAACTGCGCTCAACTTCTCCGGATCTAACCTTTAACTATGCTCAATCACAATTTATCTAACCTCTAACTATGCTCAACTTCTCCCGATCAAACCTATAACTACGCTCAACTTCTCCCAATCTATACACTAACTGTGCTCCACTTCTCCAGATCTAACCTCTAACTGCGCTCAACCTCTAACGATCTAACCTCTAACAATGCCAACCTCTCCGTATCTAACCTCTAACTGTGCTCAACTTCTCCGGATCTAACATTTAACTATGCTCAATCACTCCCTATCTAACCTCTAACTATGCTCAACATCTCCCGATCTAACCTATAACTACGCTCAACTTCTTCCAATCTATAGACTAACTGTGCTCCACTTCTCCAGATCTAACCTCTAACTGTGCTCAACCTCTCCCGATCTAACCTCTAACAACGCCAACCTCTCCCAATCTAACCTCTAACTGTGCTCAACATCTCCCGATCAAACCACAAACTATGCTCAAATTCTCTCGATCTAAGCTCTAACTGTGATCAACTTCTCCTGATCTAACCTCCAGCTATGCTCAACCTGTCCCGATCTGAACTCGAATTATGTTCAACCTCTGCCGATCTAACCTCTAACTCTGCTCAACTTCTCTCCGATCTAACCTCTACCTATGCTCAACTTCTCCCAAACTAACCTCTAACTATGCTCAACGTCACCCCAATCTAACCTCTAACTGAACGCAACTTCTCCCGATCTAACCTCAAACTGTGCTCAACTTCTCCCCATCTAACCTCTAACTATGCTCAACGTCACCCCGATCTAACCTCTAACTGAACACAACTTCTCCTGATCTAACCTCAAACTGTGCTCAACTTCTCCCCATCTAACCTCTAACTATGCTCAATCACTCCCTTTCTAACCTCTAACTATGCTCAACTTCTCCCGATCTAACATCTAACAATGCTCAACTTCTCCCGATCTAACCTCTAACCAAGATCAACCTGTTCCGAACTGACGTCTAACTATGCTCAATCACTCCCAATCTAACCTCGAACTGTGCTCAACTTCTCCCCGATCTAACCTCTAACTATGCTCAACCTTTCCCGATCTAAACTCTAACTGTGCTCAACTTCTCCGGATCTAACCTCTAACTATGCTCCAATTCTCCCAATCTAACCGCTAACTATGCTCAACTTCTCCCGATCTTACATCTAACTATGCTCAACTTCTCCCCATCAGAACTCTACTATGCTCAACTTGTCCCAATCTAAAATCTAACTGTGCTCAACTTCTCCCGATCTAACCTCTAAATATGCTCAACCTCTCCCGATCTAACCTCTAACTATACTCAACCTCTTCCGATCTAACCTCTAACTTTGCCAAACTCTCCGCTTCTAAACGTTAATTATGCTCACCTTCTCCTCATCTTACCTCTAACTGTGCTCAACTTCTCCCGATCTGAACTCTAACTGTGCCAAACTCTCCCGATCTAACCTCTAACTTTACTCAAACTCTCCACGATCTAACCTCTAACTATGCTCAACCTCTCCCAATCTAACCTCTAACTATGCTCAACCTCTCCACGATCTAACCTCTAACTATGCTCAACTTCTCCCAATCTAACCGCTAATTATGCTCAACTTCTCCCAATCTAACCGCTAATTATGCTCAACTTCTCCCGATCTAACCTCTAACTATGCTCAACTTCTCCTGATCTAATGACTAATTATGTTTAACTTCCCACAATCAAACCGCTAACTATGCTCAGCCTTGTAATGATCAATAACATGTCATTCTACAGTGGACACTAGGTGGAGCCGTAGAGCTGTATATAGCTGTATGTATATAAGACTACACTACCCAGCTGTATGTATATTAAGACTACCTTACCCATGAGGCACTATGCTACCCACAAGGCAGCAGTCAAGATGGATGCCTCTACAGATACTGTACCTAGTCCACATGTGCTCAATAAAGTGTCTAGCAAAAGCTAGCTGTGTTCATAATAAGAACGTCTATTTATTAATGAACATAATATGGTACCAGGAATGTGAAGAGCTGCTTAAAATTGTGAAAAGCGACATGGAAAATTTGAAGCCACCAGAGCGTTTGAAACTCACAGGAAATATCGACTACAATTGGCAGACACTTAAACAACAATTCGAACTCTACATTGCAGCCATCGGATTCGGTATGAAGCCAGACGCAAGGAAGATAGCATTGCTGCTTACGGTTGCAGGCCCATAGGCGATAGAGGTATTTAATACATTTGTATTTAATCCAGAGGAGAAAAGAGAAAAATTAGAAGATGTGCTAAAAAAATTTAATGCACATTGCTCTCCCAAAACGAATGAGACCTATGAAAGATACATCTTCCATTCTCGGACACAGCAGCAAAATGAGACTTTTGATAGCTTTATAACTGATCTGAAACTGAAAGCACAGACATGTAATTTCTCTGAGCTCAAAGCACCCATGATTCGTGACCAGATTGTGTTTGGTATTCATGATAAAAAAGTCAGGGAACGTCTGTTGAGAGAAACCGAACTAAATTTGGAAAATGCTGTGAAAATATGCCAAGCCAGCGAGCTAGCTCGAAAGCACGCAAAGACTTTCAGTGAAATCAATAATGATGCGATTGTAATGAGTGATAATGCTGCTGTTGGTGCTGTGTCCTACAAGGGGAAGAAACGTGGGCAGAACAGAAATGAAAAGCAATCGGAGGATGACATTTTTAATTGTAAACGCTGTGGTTACAAACACCAGTTAAGACAATGCCCAGCATTTGGAAAAATGTGCATAAAGTGTAATGGAAAGAATCACTTTGCCAAACAATGCTTTTCAAAAGTAAAAACTAAGAAAGGGCAACGAGTTAATGTAATTGAGGACACTGATTTAAGTGAGACATTTTTTGTAGGAATGGTGTCATGTGACAATATCAAAAAGGATACAGAAAATGTGCAGCCCTCAGAAATGGACAATGCTGAACATAAAGTTAATGCAGTAAAAGAGGACAAATGGATGATCCCACTGCAGGTAAATGGAGCATTAGTTACCTTGAAACTAGACACTGGGGCAAAAGCAAACTTAATCAGTATGAGTGACATTCAAATTATGAAAGAAAAAAAGATCTAACCTCTGACTGTGCTCAACTTCTCCCGATCTAACCGTTAACTGTGCTCAACCTCACCAGATCTAACCTCTATCTATGCTCAACTTCTCCCGATCTAATCTATAACTGTGCTCAACTTCTCTCGAACTAAATTCTAATTGTGCTCAACTTCTCCCGATCTAACTTCTAACTGTGCTCAACCTCTCCCGATCTAACCTCTAACTGTACTCAACTTCTCCCGACCTAACCTCTAATTATGTTCAACTTCTGCGGATCTAAACTCCAAGAATGCTCAATCGCTCCCCGATCAAACCTCTAACTGTGCTCAACTTCTCCCGACCTAACCTCTAACTGTGCTCAACTTCTCCCGATCTAACATCAAACTATGATCAACATCTCCCGATCAAACCTCTAAATATGCTCAAATTCTCCAGATTTAACCTCGAACTATGGTCAACCTCTCACAATCTAACCTCTAACTATACACAACCTCTCCTGATCTAAACTCTAACTGTGCTCAAATTCTCCCTGATCTAACCTCTAACTGTGCTCAAATTCTCCTGATCTAACGTTTAACTATGCTCCACTTCTCCCCGATCTAACCTCTAACTATGCTCAACTTGACCCGATCTAACCTCTAACTGTGCTCAACTTCTCCCGATCTAACCTCTAAATATGCTCAACTTCTGCTGATCTAACCTCTAACTATGCTCAACTTCTCCCGATCTAACCTCTAACTATGCTCACCCTCTCCCACCCTAACCTTTAATTATGTTCAACTTCTCCGGATCTAACCTCCAAGTATGCTTAGCCTCTCCCCGATCAAACCTCTAACTGTGATCAACTTCACCCAAACTATCCTTTAACTGTGCCCAACTTCTCCCGACCTAACCTCTATAACTATGCTCAATGTGTCCCGATCTAACCTTTAACTATGCTCAACTTCTCCCGATCTAAGCTCTAACTGTGCTCAACTTCTGCCGATCTAACCTATAACTATGCTCAACTTCTCTCGATCTAACCTCTAAATATGCACAAATTCTCCCGATCTAACCTTTATGTTCAACCTCTCCCAAACTAACCTTTAACTATGCTCAACATCTCCCAATCTAATCTCTACCTCTACTCAACCTCTCCTAATCTAACCTCTTCCGATCCAACCTCTAACTATGCCTAACCTCTCCCAATCTAACCTCTAACTGTGCTCAACTTCTCCCGATATAACCTCTAACTGTGCTCAACTTCTACCGCTCTAACCTTTAACTTTGCACAACTGCTCCAGATCTAACATCTAACTATGCTCATTTTCTCCAGATCTAAGCTCTAACTGTGCTCAACTTCTCCCGATCTAACCTCTAACTGTGCTCAAACTCTCACAATCTAACCTCTAACAATGCTCAGCTTCTCCCGATATAATCTCGAATTGTGCTCAACTTCTCCCGATCCAACCTCCAACTGTGCTCAACCTCTCCCGATTTAACCCCTAACTGTGCTCAACTTCTCCGATCTAACCTCTAACAATGCTGAACTTCTCCTGATCTTATCTCTAATTGTGATCAATTTCTCCCGATCTAATATCTAACTGTGGTCAAACTCACCCGATCTAAACTCAACCTATGCTCAACTTCTCCCGACCTAAGCTCCAACTAAGTTCAACCTCTCCCTGATCAACGCACTAACTATGCTCAACCTCTCCCGATCTAACCTCTACCTGTTCTCAAACTCTCCCGATTTAACCACTAACTGTGCTTAACCTCTCCGATCTAACCTCCAACAATGCTCAACATCTCCCGATCTAATCTCTGATTGTGCTCAAATTCCCACGATCCAACCTTTAACTGTGATCAACTTCTCCCCGATCTATCCTTTAACTATGATCAACCTCTCCCGATCTAAGCTCTAACTGTGCTCAACCTCTCCCGATCTAACCACTAACAGTGCTCAAATTCTCCCGACCTAACCTCTAACTATGATCAACTTCTCCGGATCTAACCTACAAGTATGCTTTACATCTCCCCGATCAAAGCTCTAACTGTGCTCAACTTTTCCCGATCTAACCTCTAACTATGATCAACTTCTCCCGTTCTAACCTGTAACTGTGCTCAACTTCTCCCAAACTAACCTCTAACTGTGCTCAACCTCTACCGATCTAACCTCTATGTGCTCAACTTCACCCGATCTAACCTCTAAATATGATGAACCTCTCCCCGTTCTAACCAGTATCTATGCTCCACTTCGCCTGATCGAACCACTAACTAAGCTCAACTTCTCCCGATCTGAACTCTAATGATGCTCAACTTCTCCCCATCTAAACTCTAACTATACTCAACCTCTCCCGGTCTAACCTCTAACTTTGCCAAACTCTCCCCATCTAACCTCAAACTATGCTCAACTTCTCCAGATCTAACGTCTAATGATGTTCAAATCTCCTGATCTAACCAGTAACTATGCTCAACGTCTCCCGATCTGAGCTCTATTGATGCTCAACTTCTCCCCGATCTAAACTCTAACTATGCTCAACTTCACCGGATCTAACTGCTAACTATGCTCAACTGCTCACAATCTAACCTCTAACTATGCGCAACCTCTCCCGATCTAATCTCTAACTATGCTCAACCTCTCCCGATCTAACCTCTAACTTTGCCAAACTCTCCCCTTCTAAACGCTAATTATGCTCACCTTCTCCTGATCTAACCTCTAACTGTGCTCAACTGCTCCCGATGTGAACTCTAACTGTGCCAAACTCTCCCGATCTAACCTCTAACTTTACTCAAACTCTCCACGATCTAACCTCTAACTATGCTCAACCTCTCCCAATCTAACCTCTAACTATGCTCAACCTCTCCACGATCTAACCTCTAACTATGCTCAACTTCTCCCAATCTAACCGCTAATTATGCTCAACTTCTCCCAATCTAACCGCTAATTATGCTCAACTTCTCCCGATCTAACCTCTAACTATGCTCAACTTCTCCTGATCTAATGACTAATTATGTTTAACTTCCCACAATCAAACCGCTAACTATGCTCAGCCTTGTAATGATCAATAACATGTCATTCTATAGTGGACACTAGGTGGAGCCGTAGAGCTGTGTAGAGCTGTATATAGCTGTATGTATATAAGACTACACTACCCAGCTGTATGTATATTAAGACTACATTACCCATGAGGCACTATGCTACCCACAGGGCAGCAGTCAAGATGGATGCCTCTACAGATACTGTACCTAGTCCACATGTGCTCAATAAAGTGTCTAGCAAAAGCTAGCTGTGTTCATAATAAGAACGTCTATTTATTAATGAACATAATATGGTACCAGGAATGTGAAGAGCTGCTTAAAATTGTGAAAAGCGACATGGAAAATTTGAAGCCACCAGAGCGTTTGAAACTCACAGGAAATATCGACTACAATTGGCAGACACTTAATCAACAATTCGAACTCTACATTGCAGCCATCGGATTCGGTACGAAGCCAGACGCAAGGAAGATAGCATTGCTGCTTACAGTTGCAGGCCCATAGGCGACAGAGGTATTTAATACATTTGTATTTAATCCAGAGGAGAACAGAGAAAAATTAAAAGATGTGCTAAAAAAATTTAATGCACATTGCTCTCCCAAAACGAATGAGACCTATGAAAGATACATCTTCCGTTCTCGGACACAGCAGCAAAATGAGACTTTTGATAGCTTTATAACTGATCTGAAACTGAAAGCACAGACATGTAATTTGTCTGAGCTCAAAGCATCCATGATTCGTGACCAGATTGTGTTTGGTATTCATGATAAAAAAGTCAGGGAACGTCTGTTGAGAGAAACCAAACTAAATTTGGAAAATGCTGTGAAAATATGCCAAGCCAGCGAGCTAGCTCGAAAGCACGCAAAGACTTTCAGTGAAATCAATAATGATGCGATTGTAATGAGTGATAATGCTGCTGTTGGTGCTGTGTCCTACAAGGGGAAGAAACGTGGGCAGAACAGAAATGAAAAGCAATCGGAGGATGACATTTTTAATTGTAAACGCTGTGGTTACAAACACCAGTTAAGACAATGCCCAGCGTTTGGAAAAATGTGCATAAAGTGTAATGGAAAGAATCACTTTGCCAAACAATGCTTTTCAAAAGTAAAAACTAAGAAAGGGCAACGAGTTAATGTAATTGAGGACACTGATTTAAGTGAGACATTTTTTGTAGGAATGGTGTCATGTGACAATATCAAAAAGGATACAGAAAATGTGCAGCCCTCAGAAATGGACAATGCTGAACATAAAGTTAATGCAGTAAAAGAGGACAAATGGATGATCCCACTGCAGGTAAATGGAGCATTAGTTACCTTGAAACTAGACACTGGGGCAAAAGCAAACTTAATCAGTATGAGTGACATTCATATTATGAAAGAAAAAAAGATCTAACCTCTGACTGTGCTCAACTTCTCCCGATCTAACCGTTAACTGTGCTCAACCTCACCAGATCTAACCTCTATCTATGCTCAACTTCTCCCGATCTAATCTATAACTGTGCTCAACTTCTCCCGAACTAAACTCTAATTGTGCTCAACTTCTCCCGATCTAACTTCTAACTGTGCTCAACCTCTCCCGATCTAACCTCTAACTGTACTCAACTTCTCCCGACCTAACCTCTAATTATGTTCAACTTCTGCAGATCTAAACTCCAAGTATGCTCAATCGCTCCCCGATCAAACCTCTAACTGTGCTCAACTTCTCCCGACCTAACCTCTAACTGTGCTCAACTTCTCCCGATCTAACATAAAACTATGATGAACTTCTCCCGATCTAACCTCTAACTATGCTCCACATCTCCCGATCAAACCTCTAAATATGCTCAAATTCTCCCGATTTAACCTCGAACTATGGTCAACCTCTCACAATCTAACCTCTAACTATACACAACCTCTCCTGATCTAAACTCTAACTGTGCTCAAATTCTCCCCGATCTAACCTCTAACTGTGCTCAAATTCTCCTGATCTAGCGTCTAGCGTCTAACTATGCTCCACTTCTCCCCGATCTAAGCTCTAACTATGTTCAAATTCTCCCGATCTAACCTCTAACAATGCTCAACTTCTCCCAATCTAACCTCTAACTCTGCTCAACCTCTCCCGATCTAACCTCTAACTGTGCTCAACCTCTCCCGATCTAACCTCTAACTGTGCTCAAACTCTCACAATCTAACCTCTAACAATGCTCAGCTTCTCCCGATATAATCTCGAACTGTGCTCAACTTCTCCCGATCTAACCTCCAACTGTGCTCAACTTCTCCCCATTTAACCCCTAACTGTGCTCAACTTCTCCGATCTAACCTCTAACAATGCTGAACTTCTCCTGATCTTATCTCTAATTGTGATCAATTTCTCCCGATCTAATATCTAACTATGCTCAAACTCACCCGATCTAAACTCAACCTATGCGCAACTTCTCCCGACCTAAGCTCTAACTAAGTTCAACCTCTCCCTGATCAACGCACTAACTATGCTCAACCTCTCCCGATCAAACCTCTACCTGTTCTCAAACTCTCCCGATTTAACCACTAACTGTGCTTAACTTCTCCGATCTAACCTCCAACAATGCTCAACATCTCCTGATCTAATCTCTGATTGTGCTCAAATTCCCACGATCCAACCTTTAACTGTGATCAACTTCTCCCCGATCTAACCTTTAACTATGATCAACCTCTCCCGATCTAAGCTCTAACTGTGCTCAACCTCTCCCGATCTAACCACTAACAGTGCTCAAATTCTCCCGACCTAACCTCTAACTATGATCAACTTCTCCGGATCTAACCTACAAGTATGCTTTACATCTCCCCGATCAAAGCTCTAACTGTGCTCAACTTTTCCCGATCTAACCTCTAACTATGATCAACTTCTCCCGTTCTAACCTGTAACTGTGCTCAACTTCTCCCAAACTAACCTCTAACTGTGCTCAACCTCTACCGATCTAACCTCTATGTGCTCAACTTCACCCGATCTAACCTCTAAATATGATGAACCTCTCCCCGTTCTAACCAGTATCTATGCTCCACTTCACCTGATCGAACCACTAACTAAGCTCAACTTCTCCCGATCTGAACTCTAATGATGCTCAACTTCTCCCCATCTAACCTCTAACTATACTCAACCTCTCCCGGTCTAACCTCTAACTTTGCCAAACTCTCCCCATCTAACCTCTAATTATGCTCAACTTCTCCCGTTCTAACCTCTAACTGTGCCAAACTCTCCCCATCTAACCTCAAACTATGCTCAACTTCTCCAGATCTAACGTCTAACGATGTTCAAATCTCCCGATCTAACCACTAACTATGCTCAACGTCTCCGGATCTGAGCTCTATTGATGCTCAACTTCTCCCCGATCTAAACTCTAACTATGCTCAACATCACTGGATCTAACTGCTAACTATGCTCAACTGCTCACAATCTAACCTCTAACTATGCGCAACCTCTCCCGATCTAATCTCTAACTATGCTCAACCTCTCCCGATCTAACCTCTAACTTTGCCAAACTCTCCCCTTCTAAGCGCTAATTATGCTCACCTTCTCCTGATCTAACCTCTAACTGTGCTCAACTGCTCCCGATGTGAATTCTAACTGTGCCAAACTCTCCCGATCTAACCTCTAACTTTACTCAAACTCTCCACGATCTAACCTCTAACTATGCTCAACCTCTCCCAATCTAACCTCTAACTATGCTCAACCTCTCCACGATCTAACCTCTAACTATGCTCAACTTCTCCCAATCTAACCGCTAATTATGCTCAACTTCTCCCAATCTAACCGCTAATTATGCTCAACTTCTCCCGATCTAACCTCTAACTATGCTCAACTTCTCCTGATCTAATGACTAATTATGTTTAACTTCCCACAATCAAACTGCTAACTATGCTCAGCCTTGTAATGATCAATAACATGTCATTCTATAGTGGACACTAGGTGGAGCCGTAGAGCTGTGTAGAGCTGTATATAGCTGTATGTATATAAGACTACACTACCCAGCTGTATGTATATTAAGACTACATTACCCATGAGGCACTATGCTACCCACAAGGCAGCAGTCAAGATGGATGCCTCTACAGATACTGTACCTAGTCCACATGTGCTCAATAAAGTGTCTAGCAAAAGCTAGCTGTGTTCATAATAAGAACGTCTATTTATTAATCAACATAATATGGTACCAGGAATGTGAAGAGCTGCTTAAAATTGTGAAAAGCGACATGGAAAATTTGAAGCCAACAGAGCGTTTGAAACTCACAGGAAATATCGACTACAATTGGCAGACACTTAAACAACAATTCGAACTCTACATTGCAGCCATCGGATTCGGTACGAAGCCAGATGCAAGGAAGATAGCATTGCTGCTTACGGTTGGAGGCCCATAGGTGATAGAGGTGTTTAATACATTTGTATTTAATCCAGAGGAGAACAGAGAAAAATTAGAAGATGTGCTAAAAAATTTTAATGCACATTGCTCTCCCAAAACGAATGAGACCTATGAAAGATACATCTTCCGTTCTCGGACACAGCAGCAAAATGAGACTTTTGATAGCTTTATAACTGATCTGAAACTGAAAGCACAGACATGTAATTTGTCTGAGCTCAAAGCATCCATGATTCGTGACCAGATTGTGTTTGGTATTCATGATAAAAAAGTCAGGGAACGTCTGTTGAGAGAAACCAAACTAAATTTGGAAAATGCTGTGAAAATATGCCAAGCCAGCGAGCTAGCTCGAAAGCACACAAAGACTTTCAGTGAAATCAATAATGATGCGATTGTAATGAGTGATAATGCTGCTGTTGGTGCTGTGTCCTACAAGGGGAAGAAACGTGGGCAGAACAGAAATGAAAAGCAATCGGAGGATGACATTTTTAATTGTAAACGCTGTGGTTACAAACACCAGTTAAGACAATGCCCAGCGTTTGGAAAAATGTGCATAAAGTGTAATGGAAAGAATCACTTTGCCAAACAATGCTTTTCAAAAGTAAAAACTAAGAAAGGGCAACGAGTTAATGTAATTGAGGACACTGATTTAAGTGAGACATTTTTTGTAGGAATGGTGTCATGTGACAATATCAAAAAGGATACAGAAAATGTGCAGCCCTCAGAAATGGACAATGCTGAACATAAAGTTAATGCAGTAAAAGAGGACAAATGGATGATCCCACTGCAGGTAAATGGAGCATTAGTTACCTTGAAACTAGACACTGGGGCAAAAGCAAACTTAATCAGTATGAGTGACATTCATATTATGAAAGAAAAAAAGATCTAACCTCTGACTGTGCTCAACTTCTCCCGATCTAACCGTTAACTGTGCTCAACCTCACCAGATCTAACCTCTATCTATGCTCAACTTCTCCCGATCTAATCTATAACTGTGCTCAACTTCTCCCGAACTAAACTCTAATTGTGCTCAACTTCTCCCGATCTAACTTCTAACTGTGCTCAACCTCTCCCGATCTAACCTCTAACTGTACTCAACTTCTCCCGACCTAACCTCTAATTATGTTCAACTTCTGCAGATCTAAACTCCAAGTATGCTCAATCGCTCCCCGATCAAACCTCTAACTGTGCTCAACTTCTCCCGACCTAACCTCTAACTGTGCTCAACTTCTCCCGATCTAACATAAAACTATGATGAACTTCTCCCGATCTAACCTCTAACTATGCTCCACATCTCCCGATCAAACCTCTAAATATGCTCAAATTCTCCCGATTTAACCTCGAACTATGGTCAACCTCTCACAATCTAACCTCTAACTATACACAACCTCTCCTGATCTAAACTCTAACTGTGCTCAAATTCTCCCCGATCTAACCTCTAACTGTGCTCAAATTCTCCTGATCTAGCGTCTAGCGTCTAACTATGCTCCACTTCTCCCCGATCTAAGCTCTAACTATGTTCAAATTCTCCCGATCTAACCTCTAACAATGCTCAACTTCTCCCAATCTAACCTCTAACTCTGCTCAACCTCTCCCGATCTAACCTCTAACTGTGCTCAACCTCTCCCGATCTAACCTCTAACTGTGCTCAAACTCTCACAATCTAACCTCTAACAATGCTCAGCTTCTCCCGATATAATCTCGAACTGTGCTCAACTTCTCCCGATCTAACCTCCAACTGTGCTCAACTTCTCCCCATTTAACCCCTAACTGTGCTCAACTTCTCCGATCTAACCTCTAACAATGCTGAACTTCTCCTGATCTTATCTCTAATTGTGATCAATTTCTCCCGATCTAATATCTAACTATGCTCAAACTCACCCGATCTAAACTCAACCTATGCGCAACTTCTCCCGACCTAAGCTCTAACTAAGTTCAACCTCTCCCTGATCAACGCACTAACTATGCTCAACCTCTCCCGATCAAACCTCTACCTGTTCTCAAACTCTCCCGATTTAACCACTAACTGTGCTTAACTTCTCCGATCTAACCTCCAACAATGCTCAACATCTCCTGATCTAATCTCTGATTGTGCTCAAATTCCCACGATCCAACCTTTAACTGTGATCAACTTCTCCCCGATCTAACCTTTAACTATGATCAACCTCTCCCGATCTAAGCTCTAACTGTGCTCAACCTCTCCCGATCTAACCACTAACAGTGCTCAAATTCTCCCGACCTAACCTCTAACTATGATCAACTTCTCCGGATCTAACCTACAAGTATGCTTTACATCTCCCCGATCAAAGCTCTAACTGTGCTCAACTTTTCCCGATCTAACCTCTAACTATGATCAACTTCTCCCGTTCTAACCTGTAACTGTGCTCAACTTCTCCCAAACTAACCTCTAACTGTGCTCAACCTCTACCGATCTAACCTCTATGTGCTCAACTTCACCCGATCTAACCTCTAAATATGATGAACCTCTCCCCGTTCTAACCAGTATCTATGCTCCACTTCACCTGATCGAACCACTAACTAAGCTCAACTTCTCCCGATCTGAACTCTAATGATGCTCAACTTCTCCCCATCTAACCTCTAACTATACTCAACCTCTCCCGGTCTAACCTCTAACTTTGCCAAACTCTCCCCATCTAACCTCTAATTATGCTCAACTTCTCCCGTTCTAACCTCTAACTGTGCCAAACTCTCCCCATCTAACCTCAAACTATGCTCAACTTCTCCAGATCTAACGTCTAACGATGTTCAAATCTCCCGATCTAACCACTAACTATGCTCAACGTCTCCGGATCTGAGCTCTATTGATGCTCAACTTCTCCCCGATCTAAACTCTAACTATGCTCAACTTCACCGGATCTAACTGCTAACTATGCTCAACTGCTCACAATCTAACCTCTAACTATGCGCAACCTCTCCCGATCTAATCTCTAACTATGCTCAACCTCTCCCGATCTAACCTCTAACTTTGCCAAACTCTCCCCTTCTAAGCGCTAATTATGCTCACCTTCTCCTGATCTAACCTCTAACTGTGCTCAACTGCTCCCGATGTGAATTCTAACTGTGCCAAACTCTCCCGATCTAACCTCTAACTTTACTCAAACTCTCCACGATCTAACCTCTAACTATGCTCAACCTCTCCCAATCTAACCTCTAACTATGCTCAACCTCTCCACGATCTAACCTCTAACTATGCTCAACTTCTCCCAATCTAACCGCTAATTATGCTCAACTTCTCCCAATCTAACCGCTAATTATGCTCAACTTCTCCCGATCTAACCTCTAACTATGCTCAACTTCTCCTGATCTAATGACTAATTATGTTTAACTTCCCACAATCAAACTGCTAACTATGCTCAGCCTTGTAATGATCAATAACATGTCATTCTATAGTGGACACTAGGTGGAGCCGTAGAGCTGTGTAGAGCTGTATATAGCTGTATGTATATAAGACTACACTACCCAGCTGTATGTATATTAAGACTACATTACCCAAGAGGCACTATGCTACCCACAAGGCAGCAGTCAAGATGGATGCCTCTACAGATACTGTACCTAGTCCACATGTGCTCAATAAAGTGTCTAGCAAAAGCTAGCTGTGTTCATAATAAGAACGTCTATTTATTAATCAACATAATATGGTACCAGGAATGTGAAGAGCTGCTTAAAATTGTGAAAAGCGACATGGAAAATTTGAAGCCAACAGAGCGTTTGAAACTCACAGGAAATATCGACTACAATTGGCAGACACTTAAACAACAATTCGAACTCTACATTGCAGCCATCGGATTCGGTACGAAGCCAGATGCAAGGAAGATAGCATTGCTGCTTACGGTTGGAGGCCCATAGGCGATAGAGGCGTTTAATACATTTGTATTTAATCCAGAGGAGAACAGAGAAAAATTAGAAGATGTGCTAAAAAATTTTAATGCACATTGCTCTCCCAAAACGAATGAGACCTATGAAAGATACATCTTCCGTTCTCGGACACAGCAGCAAAATGAGACTTTTGATAGCTTTATAACTGATCTGAAACTGAAAGCACAGACATGTAATTTGTCTGAGCTCAAAGCATCCATGATTCGTGACCAGATTGTGTTTGGTATTCATGATAAAAAAGTCAGGGAACGTCTGTTGAGAGAAACCAAACTAAATTTGGAAAATGCTGTGAAAATATGCCAAGCCAGCGAGCTAGCTCGAAAGCACGCAAAGACTTTAAGTGAAATCAATAATGATGCGATTGTAATGAGTGATAATGCTGCTGTTGGTGCTGTGTCCTACAAGGGGAAGAAACGTGGGCAGAACAGAAATGAAAAGCAATCGGAGGATGACATTTTTAATTGTAAACGCTGTGGTTACAAACACCAGTTAAGACAATGCCCAGCGTTTGGAAAAATGTGCATAAAGTGTAATGGAAAGAATCACTTTGCCAAACAATGCTTTTCAAAAGTAAAAACTAAGAAAGGGCAACGAGTTAATGTAATTGAGGACACTGATTTAAGTGAGACATTTTTTGTAGGAATGGTGTCATGTGACAATATCAAAAAGGATACAGAAAATGTGCAGCCCTCAGAAATGGACAATGCTGAACATAAAGTTAATGCAGTAAAAGAGGACAAATGGATGATCCCACTGCAGGTAAATGGAGCATTAGTTACCTTGAAACTAGACACTGGGGCAAAAGCAAACTTAATCAGTATGAGTGACATTCATATTATGAAAGAAAAAAAGATCTAACCTCTGACTGTGCTCAACTTCTCCCGATCTAACCGTTAACTGTGCTCAACATCACCAGATCTAACCTCTATCTATGCTCAACTTCTCCCGATCTAATCTATAACTGTGCTCAACTTCTCCCGAACTAAACTCTAATTGTGCTCAACTTCTCCCGATCTAACTTCTAACTGTGCTCAACCTCTCCCGATCTAACCTCTAACTGTACTCAACTTCTCCCGACCTAACCTCTAATTATGTTCAACTTCTGCGGATCTAAACTCCAAGTATGCTCAATCGCTCCCCGATCAAACCTCTAACTGTGCTCAACTTCTCCCGACCTAACCTCTAACTGTGCTCAACTTCTCCCGATCTAACATCAAACTATGATGAACTTCTCCCGATCTAACCTCTAACTATGCTCCACATCTCCCGATCAAACCTCTAAATATGCTCAAATTCTCCCGATTTAACCTCGAACTATGGTCAACCTCTCACAATCTAACCTCTAACTATACACAACCTCTCCTGATCTAAACTCTAACTGTGCTCAAATTCTCCCCGATCTAACCTCTAACTGTGCTCAAATTCTCCTGATCTAGCGTCTAGCGTCTAACTATGCTCCACTTCTCCCCGATCTAACCTCTAACTATGCTCAACTTGACACGATCTAACCTCTAACTGTGCTCAACTTCTCCCGATCTAACCTTTAAATATGCTCAACTTCTCCTGATCTAACCTCTAACTATGCTCAACTTCTCCCGATCTAACCTCTAACTATGCTCACCCTCTCCCACCCTAACCTCTAATTATGTTCAACTTCTCCGGATCTAACCTCCAAGTATGCTCAGCCTCTCCCCGATCAAACCTCTAACTGTGATCAACTTCACCCGAACCATCCTTTAACTGTGCCCAACTTCTCCCGCTCTAACCTCTAACTATGCTCAATGTGTCCCGATCTAACCTTTAACTATGCTCAACTTCTCCCGATCTAAGCACTAACTGTGCTCAACTTCTGCCGATCTAAGCCAAAACTATGCTCAACTTCTCTCGATCTAACCTCTAAATATGCACAAATTCTCCTGATCTAACCTTTATGTTCAACCTCTCCCAAACTAACCTCTAACTATGCTCAACATCTCCCAATCTAATCTCTACCTCTACTCAACCTCTCCTAATCTAACCTCTTCCGATCCAACCTCTAACTATGCCTAACTTCTCCCGATCTAACCTCTAACTGTGCTCAACTTCTCCCGATATAACCTCTAACTGTGCTCAACTTGACCCGATCTAACCTCTAACTGTGCTCAACTTCTCCCGATCTAACCTCTAAATATGCTCAACTTGTCCTGATCTAACCTCTAACTATGCTCAACTTCTCCCGATCTAACCTCTAACTATGCTCACCCTCTCCCACCCTAACCTCTAATTATGTTCAACTTCTCCAGATCTAACCTCCAAGTATGCTCAGCCTCTCCCCGATCAAACCTTCAACTGTGATCAACTTCACCCGAACTATCCTTTAACTGTGCCCAACTTCTCCCGATCTAACCTCTAACTATGCTCAATGTGTCCCGATCTAACCTTTAACTATGCTCAACTTCTCCCGATCTAAGCACTAACTGTGCTCAACTTCTGCCGATCTAAGCCAAAACTATGCTCAACTTCTCTCGATCTAACCTCTAAATATGCACAAATTCTCCCGATCTAACCTTTATGTTCAACCTCTCCCAAACTAACCTCTAACTATGCTCAACATCTCCCAATCTAATCTCTACCTCTACTCAACCTCTCCTAATCTAACCTCTTCCGATCCAACCTCTAACTATGCCTAACCTCTCCCGATCTAACCTCTAACTGTGCTCAACTTCTCCCGATATAACCTCTAACTGTGCTCAACTTCTACCGCTCTAACCTTTAACTTTGCACAACTGCTCCAGATCTAACATCTAACTATACTCATTTTCTCCAGATCTAAGCTCTAACTATGTTCAAATTCTCCCGATCTAACCTCCAACTGTGCTCAACTTCTCCCGATCTAACCTCCAACTGTGCTCAACTTCTCCCCATTTAACCCCTAACTGTGCTCAACTTCTCCGATCTAACCTCTAACAATGCTGAACTTCTCCTGATCTTATCTCTAATTGTGATCAATTTCTCCCGATCTAATATCTAACTATGCTCAAACTCACCCGATCTAAACTCAACCTATGCGCAACTTCTCCCGACCTAAGCTCTAACTAAGTTCAACCTCTCCCTGATCAACGCACTAACTATGCTCAACCTCTCCCGATCAAACCTCTACCTGTTCTCAAACTCTCCCGATTTAACCACTAACTGTGCTTAACTTCTCCGATCTAACCTCCAACAATGCTCAACATCTCCTGATCTAATCTCTGATTGTGCTCAAATTCCCACGATCCAACCTTTAACTGTGATCAACTTCTCCCCGATCTAACCTTTAACTATGATCAACCTCTCCCGATCTAAGCTCTAACTGTGCTCAACCTCTCCCGATCTAACCACTAACAGTGCTCAAATTCTCCCGACCTAACCTCTAACTATGATCAACTTCTCCGGATCTAACCTACAAGTATGCTTTACATCTCCCCGATCAAAGCTCTAACTGTGCTCAACTTTTCCCGATCTAACCTCTAACTATGATCAACTTCTCCCGTTCTAACCTGTAACTGTGCTCAACTTCTCCCAAACTAACCTCTAACTGTGCTCAACCTCTACCGATCTAACCTCTATGTGCTCAACTTCACCCGATCTAACCTCTAAATATGATGAACCTCTCCCCGTTCTAACCAGTATCTATGCTCCACTTCACCTGATCGAACCACTAACTAAGCTCAACTTCTCCCGATCTGAACTCTAATGATGCTCAACTTCTCCCCATCTAACCTCTAACTATACTCAACCTCTCCCGGTCTAACCTCTAACTTTGCCAAACTCTCCCCATCTAACCTCTAATTATGCTCAACTTCTCCCGTTCTAACCTCTAACTGTGCCAAACTCTCCCCATCTAACCTCAAACTATGCTCAACTTCTCCAGATCTAACGTCTAACGATGTTCAAATCTCCCGATCTAACCACTAACTATGCTCAACGTCTCCCGATCTGAGCTCTATTGATGCTCAACTTCTCCCCGATCTAAACTCTAACTATGCTCAACTTCACCGGATCTAACTGCTAACTATGCTCAACTGCTCACAATCTAACCTCTAACTATGCGCAACCTCTCCCGATCTAATCTCTAACTATGCTCAACCTCTCCCGATCTAACCTCTAACTTTGCCAAACTCTCCCCTTCTAAACGCTAATTATGCTCACCTTCTCCTGATCTAACCTCTAACTGTGCTCAACTGCTCCCGATGTGAATTCTAACTGTGCCAAACTCTCCCGATCTAACCTCTAACTTTACTCAAACTCTCCACGATCTAACCTCTAACTATGCTCAACCTCTCCCAATCTAACCTCTAACTATGCTCAACCTCTCCACGATCTAACCTCTAACTATGCTCAACTTCTCCCAATCTAACCGCTAATTATGCTCAACTTCTCCCAATCTAACCGCTAATTATGCTCAACTTCTCCCGATCTAACCTCTAACTATGCTCAACTTCTCCTGATCTAATGACTAATTATGTTTAACTTCCCACAATCAAACCGCTAACTATGCTCAGCCTTGTAATGATCAATAACATGTCATTCTATAGTGGACACTAGGTGGAGCCGTAGAGCTGTGTAGAGCTGTATATAGCTTTATGTATATAAGACTACACTACCCAGCTGTATGTATATTAAGACTACATTACCCATGAGGCACTATGCTACCCACAAGGCAGCAGTCAAGATGGATGCCTCTACAGATACTGTACCTAGTCCACATGTGCTCAATAAAGTGTCTAGCAAAAGCTAGCTGTGTTCATAATAAGAACGTCTATTTATTAATGAACATAATATGGTACCAGGAATGTGAAGAGCTGCTTAAAATTGTGAAAAGCGACATGGAAAATTTGAAGCCAACAGAGCGTTTGAAACTCACAGGAAATATCGACTACAATTGGCAGACACTTAAACAACAATTCGAACTCTACATTGCAGCCATCGGATTCGGTACGAAGCCAGACGCAAGGAAGATAGCATTGCTGCTTACGGTTGGAGGCCCATAGGCGATAGAGGTGTTTAATACATTTGTATTTAATCCAGAGGAGAACAGAGAAAAATTAGAAGATGTGCTAAAAAAATTTAATGCACATTGCTCTCCCAAAACGAATGAGACCTATGAAAGATACATCTTCCGTTCTCGGACACAGCAGCAAAATGAGACTTTTGATAGCTTTATAACTGATCTGAAACTGAAAGCACAGACATGTAATTTCTCTGAGCTCAAAGCATCCATGATTCATGACCAGATTGTGTTTGGTATTCATGATAAAAAAGTCAGGGAACGTCTGTTGAGAGAAACCGAACTAAATTTGGAAAATGCTGTGAAAATATGCCAAGCCAGCGAGCTAGCTCGAAAGCACGCAAAGACTTTCAGTGAAATCAATAATGATGCGATTGTAATGAGTGATATTGCTGCTGTTGGTGCTGTGTCCTACAAGGGGAAGAAACGTGGGCAGAACAGAAATGAAAAGCAATCGGAGGATGACATTTTTAATTGTAAATGCTGTGGTTACAAACACCAGTTAAGACAATGCCCAGCGTTTGGAAAAATGTGCATAAAGTGTAATGGAAAGAATCACTTTGCCAAACAATGCTTTTCAAAAGTAAAAACTAAGAAAGGGCAACGAGTTAATGTAATTGAGGACACTGATTTAAGTGAGACATTTTTTGTAGGAATGGTGTCATGTGACAATATCAAAAAGGATACAGAAAATGTGCAGCCCTCAGAAATGGACAATGCTGAACATAAAGTTAATGCAGTAAAAGAGGACAAATGGATGATCCCACTGCAGGTAAATGGAGCATTAGTTACCTTGAAACTAGACACTGGGGCAAAAGCAAACTTAATCAGTATGAGTGACATTCATATTATGAAAGAAAAAAAGATCTAACCTCTGACTGTGCTCAACTTCTCCCGATCTAACCGTTAACTGTGCTCAACCTCACCAGATCTAACCTCTATCTATGCTCAACTTCTCCCGATCTAATCTATAACTGTGCTCAACTTCTCCCGAACTAAACTCTAATTGTGCTCAACTTCTCCCGATCTAACTTCTAACTGTGCTCAACCTCTCCCGATCTAACCTCTAACTGTACTCAACTTCTCCCGACCTAACCTCTAATTATGTTCAACTTCTGCGGATCTAAACTCCAAGTATGCTCAATCGCTCCCCGATCAAACCTCTAACTGTGCTCAACTTCTCCCGACCTAACCTCTAACTGTGCTCAACTTCTCCCGATCTAACATCAAACTATGATGAACTTCTCCCGATCTAACCTCTAACTATGCTCCACATCTCCCGATCAAACCTCTAAATATGCTCAAATTCTCCCGATTTAACCTCGAACTATGGTCAACCTCTCACAATCTAACCTCTAACTATACACAACCTCTCCTGATCTAAACTCTAACTGTGCTCAAATTCTCCCCGATCTAACCTCTAACTGTGCTCAAATTCTCCTGATCTAGCGTCTAGCGTCTAACTATGCTCCACTTCTCCCCGATCTAACCTCTAACTATGCTCAACTTGACACGATCTAACCTCTAACTGTGCTCAACTTCTCCCGATCTAACCTTTAAATATGCTCAACTTCTCCTGATCTAACCTCTAACTATGCTCAACTTCTCCCGATCTAACCTCTAACTATGCTCACCCTCTCCCACCCTAACCTCTAATTATGTTCAACTTCTCCGGATCTAACCTCCAAGTATGCTCAGCCTCTCCCCGATCAAACCTCTAACTGTGATCAACTTCACCCGAACCATCCTTTAACTGTGCCCAACTTCTCCCGCTCTAACCTCTAACTATGCTCAATGTGTCCCGATCTAACCTTTAACTATGCTCAACTTCTCCCGATCTAAGCACTAACTGTGCTCAACTTCTGCCGATCTAAGCCAAAACTATGCTCAACTTCTCTCGATCTAACCTCTAAATATGCACAAATTCTCCTGATCTAACCTTTATGTTCAACCTCTCCCAAACTAACCTCTAACTATGCTCAACATCTCCCAATCTAATCTCTACCTCTACTCAACCTCTCCTAATCTAACCTCTTCCGATCCAACCTCTAACTATGCCTAACCTCTCCCGATCTAACCTCTAACTGTGCTCAACTTCTCCCGATATAACCTCTAACTGTGCTCAACTTCTACCGCTCTAACCTTTAACTTTGCACAACTGCTCCAGATCTAACATCTAACTATGCTCATTTTCTCCAGATCTAAGCTCTAACTATGTTCAAATTCTCCCGATCTAACCTCTAACAATGCTCAACTTCTCCCAATCTAACCTCTAACTCTGCTCAACCTCTCCCGATCCAACCTCTAACTGTGCTCAACTTCTCCCGATCTAACCTCTAACTGTGCTCAAACTCTCACAATCTAACCTCTAACAATGCTCAGCTTCTCCCGATATAATCTCGAACTGTGCTCAACTTCTCCCGATCTAACCTCCAACTGTGCTCAACTTCTCCCCATTTAACCCCTAACTGTGCTCAACTTCTCCGATCTAACCTCTAACAATGCTGAACTTCTCCTGATCTTATCTCTAATTGTGATCAATTTCTCCCGATCTAATATCTAACTATGCTCAAACTCACCCGATCTAAACTCAACCTATGCTCAACTTCTCCCGACTTAAGCTCTAACTAAGTTCAACCTCTCCCTGATCAACGCACTAACTATGCTCAACCTCTCCCGATCTAACCTCTACCTGTTCTCAAACTCTCCCGATTTAACCACTAACTGTGCTTAACTTCTCCGATCTAACCTCCAACAATGCTCAACATCTCCCGATCTAATCTCTGATTGTGCTCAAATTCCCACGATCTAACCTTTAACTGTGATCAACTTCTCCCCGATCTAACCTTTAACTATGATCAACCTCTCCCGATCTAAGCTCTAACTGTGCTCAACCTCTCCCGATCTAACCACTAACAGTGCTCAAATTCTCCCGACCTAACCTCTAACTATGATCAACTTCTCCGGATCTAACCTACAAGTATGCTTTACATATCCCCGATCAAAGCTCTAACTGTGCTCAACTTTTCCCGATCTAACCTCTAACTGTGCTCAACTTCTCCCGATCTAAACTCTAACTATGCTCAACTTCTCCCGATCTAATCTCTAACTATGATCAACTTCTCCCGTTCTAACCTGTAACTGTGCTCAACTTCTCCCAAACTAACCTCTAACTGTGCTCAACCTCTACCGATCTAACCTCTATGTGCTCAACTTCACCCGATCTAACCTCTAAATATGATGAACCTCTCCCCGTTCTAACCAGTATCTATGCTCCACTTCACCTGATCTAACCACTAACTATGCTCAACTTCTCCCGATCTGAACTCTAATGATGCTCAACTTCTCCCCATCTAACCTCTAACTAAACTCAACCTCTCCCAGTCTAACCTCTAACTTTGCCAAACTCTCCCCATCTAGCCTCTAATTATGCTCAACTTCTCCCGTTCTAACCTCTAACTGTGCCAAACGCTCCCCATCTAACCTCAAACTCTGCTCAACTTCTCCAGATCTAACGTCTAACGATGTTGAAATTCTCCCGATCTAACCACTAACTATGCTCAACTTCTCCTGATCTGAGCTCTATTGATGCTCAACTTCTCCCGATCTGAGCTCTATTGATGCTCAACTTCTCCCCGGTCTAAACTCTAACTATGCTCAACTTCACCGGATCTAACTGCTAACTATGCTCAACTGCTCACAATCTAACCTCTAACTATGCGCAACCTCTCCCGATCTAATCTCTAACTATGCTCAACCTCTCCCTATCCAACCTCTAACTGAGCTCAACTTCTCCGGATCTAACCTCGAACTATGCTCAACTTCTCCCGATCTAATCTCTAACTATGCTCAACCTCTCCCTATCTAACCTCTAACTGAGCTCAACTTCTCCGGATCTAACTTCTTACTATGCTCAACTTCTCCCGATCTAACCTATAACTACGCTCAACTTCTCCCAGTCTATACACTAACTGTGCTCCACTTCTCCCGATCTAACCTCTAACTATGCTCAATCTCTCCCAATCTAACCTCTAACTATGCTCAACTTCTCCCGATCTAATCTCTAACTATGCTCTAACCTCTAACTTTGCCAAACTCTCCCCATCTAACCTCTAATTATGTTCAACTTCTCCCGATCTGAAATCTAACTGTACCAAACTCTCCCCATCTAACCTCTAACTGTGCTCAACTTCTCCAGTTCTAACCTCTAACTATGTTCAACTTCTCCCGATCTAACCTCTAACAATGTTCAACTTCTCCCGATATAACCTCTAAATGTGCTCAAGTTCTCCCGATGAAGTCTCTAACTGTGCTCAAGTTCTCCCGATCTAACCTCTATCTGTGCTCAACTTCTCCCAATCTAACCTCTAACAATGCTCAGCTTCTCCCGATCTAACCACTAACTGTGCTCAACTTCTCCGATCTAACCTCTAATAATGCTCATCCTCTCCCGATCTAATCTCTAATTGTGATCAATTTCTCCCGATCTAATGTCTAAATATGCTCAACTTCTCCCGACCTAACCTCTAAGTAAGTGCAACCTCTCCCTGATCAACACTCTAACTGTGCTCAACTTCTCCCGGTGAAACCTCTAACTGTGCTCAACCTATCCCGATCTAAACTCTAACTGTTCTCAATCTCTCCCGATTTAACCACTAACTGTGCTTAAATTCTCCGATCTAACATCTAACAATGCTCAACTTCTCCCGATCTAATCTCTAATTGTGCTCAACTTCTCCTGATCTACCCTCCAACTATGCTCAACTTCTCCCGATCTAACTTCTAACTATGCTCAACTTATCCCGACCTAACCTCTAACTATGCTCAACATCTCCCTGATCTAACCTCTAACTAGGTTCAGCCTCTCCCTGATCTAATTTCTAACTACGCTCAACTAATCACAATCTACCCTCTAACTGTGCTCATCATCTCACGACCTAACCTCTAACTATGCACAACCTCTCGCGATCTAACCTCTAACGGTGCTCAACCTCTCCCGATCTAACCTCTAATGGTGCTCAACCTCTCCCGATCTAAC
This sequence comes from Somniosus microcephalus, assembly GCF_052327205.1. Classification (NCBI taxonomy): domain Eukaryota; kingdom Metazoa; phylum Chordata; class Chondrichthyes; order Squaliformes; family Somniosidae; genus Somniosus; species Somniosus microcephalus. The sequence continues at coordinate 62,138,703 of NC_140999.1, read as the reverse complement.
CTCTAACGGTGCTCAACCTCTCCCGATCTAACCTCTAACTATGCACAACCTCTCGCGATCTAACCTCTAACGGTGCTCAACCTCTCCCGATCTAACCTCTAATTATATTCAACTTCTCCTGATCTAACCTGTGACTGTGCTCAACTTCTCCAGTTCTAACCTCTAACTATGTTCAACTTCTCCCGATCTAACCTCTAACAATGTTCAACTTCTCCCGATATAACCTCTAACTGTGCTCAACTTCTCCCGATCTAACCTGTAACTGCTCAACTTCTCCCGACCTAACCTCTAACTAAGTGCAACCTCTCCCTGATCAACAATCAAACTGTGCTCAACTTCTCCCGACCTAACCTCTAACTGTGCTCAACCTATCCCAATCTAAACTCTAACTGTTCTCAATCTCTCCCGATTTAACCACTAACTGTGCTTAAATTCTCCGATCTAACATCTAACACTGCTCAACTTCTCCCGATCTAATCTCTAATTGTGCTCAACTTCTCCTGATCTACCCTTCAACTATGCTCAACTTCTACCGATCTAACTGCAACTATGCTCAACTTATCCCGACCTAACCTCTAACTATGCTCAAAATCTCCCTGATCTAACCACTAACTAGGCTCAGCCTTTCCCTGATCTAATTTCTAACTACGCTCAACTTCTCACAATCTAACCTTTAACTGTGCTCATCTTCTCCCGACCTAACCTCTAACTATGCACAACCTCTCCCGATCTAACCTCTAACGGTGCTCAACCTCTCCCGATCTAACCTCTAACGGTGCTCAACCTCTCCCGATCTAACCTCTAATTATACTCAACTTCTCCTGATCTAACCTCTGACTGTGCTCAACTTCTCCCGATCTAACCGCTAACTGTGCTCAACCTCACCCGATCTAACCTCTATCTATGCTCAACTTCTCCCGATATAACCTCTAACTGTGCTCAACTTCTCCCCATCTAACCTCTAACTGTGCTCAAATTCTCCCGCTCTAACCTTTAACTGTGCTCAACTTCTCCGATCTAACCTCTAACAAAGCTGAACTTCTCCCGATCTAATCTCTAATTGTGATCAATTTCTCCCGATCTAATGTCTAACTATGCTCAAACTCATTCCGATCTAAACTCAACCTATGCTCAAATTCTCCCGACCTAAGCTCTAACTAAGTTCAACCTCTCCCTGATCAACGCACTAACTATGCTCAACCTCTCCCGATCTAACCTCTACCTGTTCTCAAACTCTCCCGATTTAACCAGTAACTGTGCTTAACTTCTCCGATCTAACCTCTAACTATGTTCAACTTCTCCCGATCTAATCTCTAATTATGGTTAACTTCTCCCGACCTAATCTCTAATTATGGTTAACTTCTCCCAATCTAACCTCTAACTATGCTCAACTTCTCCTGATCAAAACTCTACTACGCTCAACTTCTCCCAATCTAAATTCTAACTCTGCTCAACTTCTCCCGATCTAACCTCTAACTATGCTCAACCTCTCCCGATCTAACCTCTAACTATACACAACCTCTCCCGATCTGAACTCTAACTGTGCCAAACTCTCCCCATCTAACCTCTAACTGTGCTCAACTTCTCCCGATCTAACCACTAACTGTGTTCAACTTCACCCGATCTCACCTCTAAATATGATCCACCTCTTCCCATTCTAACCTGTATCTATGCTCCACTTCACCCGATCTAACCACTAACTATGCTCAACTTCTCCCGATCTGAACTCTAATGATGCTCAACTTCTCCCGATCTAACCTGTAACTATGCTCAACTTCTCACAATCTAACCGCTAACTGTGCTCAACTTCTCCCGATCTAACCTCTAACTATTCTCAACCTTTCCCCATCTAACCTCTAATTATACTCAACTTCTCCCGATCTAACCTCTAACTGTGCCAAACTCTCCCCATCTAACCTCTAACTATGCTCAGCTTCTTCAGATCTAACCTCTAACTATGTTCAACTTCTCCCGATCTAACTGCTAACTATGCTCAACTTCTCACAATCTAACCTCTAACTATGCGCAACATCTCCCGATCTAATCTCTAACTATGCTCAACCTCTCCCTATCGAATGTCTAACTATGCTAAACTTCTCCCGATCTAACCTATAACTACGCTCAACTTCTCCCAATCTATACACTAACTGTGCTCCACTTCTCCAGATCTAAACTCTAACTGTGCTCAACCTCTCCCGATCTAACCTCTTACTGTGCTCAACATCTCCCGATCAAACGTCTAACTGTGCTCAACTTCTCCCGATCAAACCATAAACTATGCTCAACTTCTCTCGATCGAAGCATTAACTGTGATCAACTTCTCCCGATCTAACCTCCATTTATGCTCAACTTTTCGCGATCTGAACTCTAATTATGTTCAACCTCTGCCGATCTAACCTCTAACTCTGCTCAACTTCTCTCCGATCTAACCTCTACCGATGCTCAACTTCTCCCAAACTAACCTCTAACTATGCTCAACGTCACCCTGATCTAACCTCTAACTGAACGCAACTTCTCCCGATCTAACCTCAAACTGTGCTCAACTTCTCCCGATCTAAAATCTAACTGTGCTCAACCTCTCCCAAATTAACCTCTAACGATGCTCAACCTCTCCTGATCTAATATCTAACAATTCTCAACTTCTCCCGATCTAACCTCTAACAAAGAACAACCTGTTCCGATCTGACGTCTAACTATGCTCAATCTCTCCCAAATTAACCTCTAACGATGCTCAACCTCTCCTGATCTAATATCTAACAATTCTCAACTTCTCCCGATCTAACCTCTAACAAAGAACAACCTGTTCCGATCTGACGTCTAACTATGCTCAATCTCTCCCAATCTAACCTCAAACTGAGCTCAACTTCTCCCCGATCTAACCTCTAACTATGCTCAACCTCTCCCTATCTAAACTCTAACTGTGCTCAACTTCTCCCGATCTAACCTATAACTACGCTCAACTTCTCCCAATCTATACACTAACTGTGCTCCACTTCTCCAAATCAAAACTCTAACTGAGCCCAACCTCTCCCGATCTAACATCTAACAATGTCAATCTCTCCCGAGCTAACCTCTAACTAGGCTCAACCTCTCCCAATGTAACCTCTAACTATGCTTAACTTCTCCCAATCAAACCGCTAACTATGCTCAACTTCTCCCGATCTAACATCTAACTATGTTCAACTTCTCCCGACCTAATCTCTAATTATGGTTAACTTCTCCCAATCTAACCTCTAACTATGCTCAACTTCTCCTGATCAAAACTCGACTATGCTCAACTTCTCCCAATCTAAAACTAAATGTGCTCAACTTCTCCCGATCTAACCTCTAACTATGCTCAACCTCTCCCAATCTAACCTCTAACTATACACAACCTCTCCCGATCTGAACTCTAACTGTGCCAAACTCTCCCCATCTAACCTCTAACTGTGCTCAACTTCTCCAGATCTAACCTCTAATTATGTTCAACTTCTCCAGATCTAACCTCTAAGAATGTTCAACTTCTCCCGATATCACCTCTAACTATGCTCAACTTCTCCCAATCTAACCTCTAACAATGCTCAGCTTCTCCCGATCTAACCACTAACTGTGCTCAACTTCTCCGATCTAACCTCTAACAATGCTGAACCTCTCCTGATCTAATCTCTAATTGTGAACAATTTCTCCCGATCTAATGTTTAAAAATGCTCAACTTCTCCCGACCTAACCTCGAACTAAGTGCAACCTCTCCCTGATCAACACTCTAACTGTGCTCAACTTCTCCCGCTCTAACCTCTAATTGTGCTCAACCTGTCCCGATCTAACCTCTAACTGTTCTCAATCTCTCCCGATTTAACCACTAACTGTGCTTAACTTCTCCGATCTAACCTCTAACAATGCTCAACTTCTCCCGATCTAATCACTAATTGTGCTCAAATTCTCCTGATCTACCCTCCAACTATGCTCAACTTCTCCCGATCTAACTTCTAACTATGCTCAACTTATCCCGACCTAACCTCTAACTATGCGCAACATCTCCCTGATCTAACCTCTAACTAGGCTCAGCCTCTCCCTGATCTACTTGCTAACTACGCTCAACTTCTAAAGATCCAAACTCTAATGGTGCTCAACTTCTCCCGATCTAACCTCTAACTGTGCTCAACCTCTCCCGATCTAACCTCTAATGATACTCAACTTCTCCCGATCTAACCTCTGACTGTGCTCAACTTCTCCCGATCTAAACGCTAACTGTGCTCAACCTCACCAGATCTAACCTCTATCTATGCTCAACTTCTCCCAATCTAACCTCTAACTGTGCTCAACTTCCCCCGACCTAACATCTAATTATGTTCAACTTCTGCAGATCTAAACTCCAAGTATGCTCAATCGCTCCCCGATCAAAGCTCTAACTATGCTCAACATCTCCCGACCTAACCTCTAACTGTGCTCAACTTCTCCCGATCTAACCTCAAACTATGATCAACTTCTCCCCGATCTAACCTCTAACTATGCTCAACTTGACCCGATCTAACCTCTATCTGTGCTCAACTTCTCCTGATCTACCCTTCAACTATGCTCAACTTCTACCGATCTAACTGCAACTATGCTCAACTTATCCCGACCTAACCTCTAACTATGCTCAAAATCTCCCTGATCTAACCACTAACTAGGCTCAGCCTTTCCCTGATCTAATTTCTAACTACGCTCAACTTCTCACAATCTAACCTTTAACTGTGCTCATCTTCTCCCGACCTAACCTCTAACTATGCACAACCTCTCCCGATCTAACCTCTAACGGTGCTCAACCTCTCCCGATCTAACCTCTAACGGTGCTCAACCTCTCCCGATCTAACCTCTAATTATACTCAACTTCTCCTGATCTAACCTCTGACTGTGCTCAACTTCTCCCGATCTAACCGCTAACTGTGCTCAACCTCACCCGATCTAACCTCTATCTATGCTCAACTTCTCCCGATATAACCTCTAACTGTGCTCAACTTCTCCCGATCTAACCTCTAACTGTGCTCAAATTCTCCCGCTCTAACCTTTAACTGTGCTCAACTTCTCCGATCTAACCTCTAACAAAGCTGAACTTCTCCCGATCTAATCTCTAATTGTGATCAATTTCTCCCGATCTAATGTCTAACTATGCTCAAACTCATTCCGATCTAAACTCAACCTATGCTCAAATTCTCCCGACCTAAGCTCTAACTAAGTTCAACCTCTCCCTGATCAACGCACTAACTATGCTCAACCTCTCCCGATCTAACCTCTACCTGTTCTCAAACTCTCCCGATTTAACCAGTAACTGTGCTTAACTTCTCCGATCTAACCTCTAACTATGTTCAACTTCTCCCGATCTAATCTCTAATTATGGTTAACTTCTCCCGACCTAATCTCTAATTATGGTTAACTTCTCCCAATCTAACCTCTAACTATGCTCAACTTCTCCTGATCAAAACTCTACTACGCTCAACTTCTCCCAATCTAAATTCTAACTCTGCTCAACTTCTCCCGATCTAACCTCTAACTATGCTCAACCTCTCCCGATCTAACCTCTAACTATACACAACCTCTCCCGATCTGAACTCTAACTGTGCCAAACTCTCCCCATCTAACCTCTAACTGTGCTCAACTTCTCCCGATCTAACCACTAACTGTGTTCAACTTCACCCGATCTCACCTCTAAATATGATCCACCTCTTCCCATTCTAACCTGTATCTATGCTCCACTTCACCCGATCTAACCACTAACTATGCTCAACTTCTCCCGATCTGAACTCTAATGATGCTCAACTTCTCCCGATCTAACCTGTAACTATGCTCAACTTCTCACAATCTAACCGCTAACTGTGCTCAACTTCTCCCGATCTAACCTCTAACTATTCTCAACCTTTCCCCATCTAACCTCTAATTATACTCAACTTCTCCCGATCTAACCTCTAACTGTGCCAAACTCTCCCCATCTAACCTCTAACTATGCTCAGCTTCTTCAGATCTAACCTCTAACTATGTTCAACTTCTCCCGATCTAACTGCTAACTATGCTCAACTTCTCACAATCTAACCTCTAACTATGCGCAACATCTCCCGATCTAATCTCTAACTATGCTCAACCTCTCCCTATCGAATGTCTAACTATGCTAAACTTCTCCCGATCTAACCTATAACTACGCTCAACTTCTCCCAATCTATACACTAACTGTGCTCCACTTCTCCAGATCTAAACTCTAACTGTGCTCAACCTCTCCCGATCTAACCTCTTACTGTGCTCAACATCTCCCGATCAAACGTCTAACTGTGCTCAACTTCTCCCGATCAAACCATAAACTATGCTCAACTTCTCTCGATCGAAGCATTAACTGTGATCAACTTCTCCCGATCTAACCTCCATTTATGCTCAACTTTTCGCGATCTGAACTCTAATTATGTTCAACCTCTGCCGATCTAACCTCTAACTCTGCTCAACTTCTCTCCGATCTAACCTCTACCGATGCTCAACTTCTCCCAAACTAACCTCTAACTATGCTCAACGTCACCCTGATCTAACCTCTAACTGAACGCAACTTCTCCCGATCTAACCTCAAACTGTGCTCAACTTCTCCCGATCTAAAATCTAACTGTGCTCAACCTCTCCCAAATTAACCTCTAACGATGCTCAACCTCTCCTGATCTAATATCTAACAATTCTCAACTTCTCCCGATCTAACCTCTAACAAAGAACAACCTGTTCCGATCTGACGTCTAACTATGCTCAATCTCTCCCAAATTAACCTCTAACGATGCTCAACCTCTCCTGATCTAATATCTAACAATTCTCAACTTCTCCCGATCTAACCTCTAACAAAGAACAACCTGTTCCGATCTGACGTCTAACTATGCTCAATCTCTCCCAATCTAACCTCAAACTGAGCTCAACTTCTCCCCGATCTAACCTCTAACTATGCTCAACCTCTCCCTATCTAAACTCTAACTGTGCTCAACTTCTCCCGATCTAACCTATAACTACGCTCAACTTCTCCCAATCTATACACTAACTGTGCTCCACTTCTCCAAATCAAAACTCTAACTGAGCCCAACCTCTCCCGATCTAACATCTAACAATGTCAATCTCTCCCGAGCTAACCTCTAACTAGGCTCAACCTCTCCCAATGTAACCTCTAACTATGCTTAACTTCTCCCAATCAAACCGCTAACTATGCTCAACTTCTCCCGATCTAACATCTAACTATGTTCAACTTCTCCCGACCTAATCTCTAATTATGGTTAACTTCTCCCAATCTAACCTCTAACTATGCTCAACTTCTCCTGATCAAAACTCGACTATGCTCAACTTCTCCCAATCTAAAACTAAATGTGCTCAACTTCTCCCGATCTAACCTCTAACTATGCTCAACCTCTCCCAATCTAACCTCTAACTATACACAACCTCTCCCGATCTGAACTCTAACTGTGCCAAACTCTCCCCATCTAACCTCTAACTGTGCTCAACTTCTCCAGATCTAACCTCTAATTATGTTCAACTTCTCCAGATCTAACCTCTAAGAATGTTCAACTTCTCCCGATATCACCTCTAACTATGCTCAACTTCTCCCAATCTAACCTCTAACAATGCTCAGCTTCTCCCGATCTAACCACTAACTGTGCTCAACTTCTCCGATCTAACCTCTAACAATGCTGAACCTCTCCTGATCTAATCTCTAATTGTGAACAATTTCTCCCGATCTAATGTTTAAAAATGCTCAACTTCTCCCGACCTAACCTCGAACTAAGTGCAACCTCTCCCTGATCAACACTCTAACTGTGCTCAACTTCTCCCGCTCTAACCTCTAATTGTGCTCAACCTGTCCCGATCTAACCTCTAACTGTTCTCAATCTCTCCCGATTTAACCACTAACTGTGCTTAACTTCTCCGATCTAACCTCTAACAATGCTCAACTTCTCCCGATCTAATCACTAATTGTGCTCAAATTCTCCTGATCTACCCTCCAACTATGCTCAACTTCTCCCGATCTAACTTCTAACTATGCTCAACTTATCCCGACCTAACCTCTAACTATGCGCAACATCTCCCTGATCTAACCTCTAACTAGGCTCAGCCTCTCCCTGATCTACTTGCTAACTACGCTCAACTTCTAAAGATCCAAACTCTAATGGTGCTCAACTTCTCCCGATCTAACCTCTAACTGTGCTCAACCTCTCCCGATCTAACCTCTAATGATACTCAACTTCTCCCGATCTAACCTCTGACTGTGCTCAACTTCTCCCGATCTAAACGCTAACTGTGCTCAACCTCACCAGATCTAACCTCTATCTATGCTCAACTTCTCCCAATCTAACCTCTAACTGTGCTCAACTTCCCCCGACCTAACATCTAATTATGTTCAACTTCTGCAGATCTAAACTCCAAGTATGCTCAATCGCTCCCCGATCAAAGCTCTAACTATGCTCAACATCTCCCGACCTAACCTCTAACTGTGCTCAACTTCTCCCGATCTAACCTCAAACTATGATCAACTTCTCCCCGATCTAACCTCTAACTATGCTCAACTTGACCCGATCTAACCTCTATCTGTGCTCAACTTCTCCCGATCTAACCTCTAACTATGCTCAACTTCTCCCGATCTAACCTCTAACTCTGCTCAACATCTCCCGATCTAACCTATAAATATGGTCAACTTCTCCCGATCTAACCTCTCACTATGTTCAACTTTTCCGGATCTAACCTGCAAGTATGCTCAGCCTCTCCCCGATCAAACCTCTAACTGTGATTAACTTCGCCCGAACTAACCTCTAACTGTCCCCAACTTCTCCCGATCTAACCTCTAACTATGCTCAACGTGTCCCGATATAACCTCTAACTATGCTCAACTTCTCCCGATCTAAGCTCTAACTGTGCTCAACTTCTGCCGATCTAAGCTCTAACTATGCTCAACTTCTCTCGATCTAACCTCTAAATATGCACAAATTCTCCCGATCTAACCTCTGTGTTCAACTTCTCCCAATCTAACCTCTTACTATGCTGAACATATCCCAATCTAACCTCTACCTCTGCTCAACCTCTCCTGATCTAACCTCTAACTCTGCACAACTTCTACCAATCTAACCTCTAACTGTGCTCAACTTCTCCCCGATATAACCTCTAACTGTGCTCAACTTCCCCCGCTCTAACCTTTAACTTTGCACAACTGCTCCAGATCTAACATCTAACTATGCTCATTTTCTCCAGATCTAAGCTCTAACTATGTTCAACTTCTCCCGATCTAACCTCTAACAATGCTCAACTTGTCCCGATCTAACCTCTAACTCTGCTCACCCTCTCCCGATCTAACCTCTAACTCTGCTCAACCTCTCCCGATCTAACCTCTAACTGTGCTCAACTTCTCCCGATCTAATCTCTAATTGTGCTCAACTTCTCCCGATCTAACCTCTAACTATGCTCAAGTTCTCCCGATCAAAACTCGACTACGCTCAACTTCTCCCAAACTAAAATCTAACTGTGCTCAACTTCTCCCGATCTAACCTCTAACTATGCTCAACCTCTCCCGATCTAACCTCTAACTATACACAACCTCTCCTGATCTGAACTCTAACTGTGCCAAACTCGCCCCATCTAACCTCTAACTGTGCTCAACTTCTCCAGATCTAACCTCTAATTATGTTCAACTTCTCCAGATCTAACCTCGAAGAATGTTCAACTTCTCCCGATATAACCTCTAACTGTGCTCAACCTCTCCCAATCTGACCTCTAACTATACACAACCTCTCCCGATCTGAACTCTAACTGTGCCAAACTCTCCCCATCTAAACTCTAACTGTGCTCAACTTCTCCAGATCTAACCTCTAGTTACGTTCAACTTCTCCACATCTAACATCTAAGAATGTTCAACTTCTCCCGATATAACCACTAACTATGCTCAACTTCTCCCAATCTAACCTCTAACAATGCTCAGCTTCTCCCGATCTAACCACTAGCTGTGCTCAACTTCTCCGAGCTAACCTCTAACAATGCTCATCCTCTCCCGATGTAATCTCTAATTGTGAACAATTTCTCCCGATCTAATGTTTAAATATGCTCAGCTTCTCCCGACCTAACCTCGAACTAAGTGCAACCTCTCCCTGATCAACCCTCTAACTGTGCTCAACTTCTCCCGCTCTAACCTCTAACTGTGCTTAACCTGTCCCGATCTAACCTCTAACTGTTCTCAATCTCTCCCGATTTAACCACTAACTGTGCTTAACTTCTCCGATCTAACCTCTAACAATGCTCAACTTCTCCCGATCTAATCACTAATTGTGCTCAACTTCTCCTGATCTACCCTCCAGCTATGCTCAACTTCTCCCGATCTAACTTCTAACTATGCTCAACTTATCCCGACCTAACCTCTAACTATGCGCAACATCTCCCTGATCTTACCTCTAACTAAGCTCAGCCTCTCCCTGATCTAATTTCTAACTACGCTCAACTTCTAACGATCCAACCTCTAACGGTGCTCAACTTCTCCTGATCTAATCTCTAACTGTGCTCAACCTCTCCCGATCTAACCTCAAATGAAACTCAACTTCTCCCGATCTAACCTCTGACTGTGCTCAACTTCTCCCGATCTAAACGCTAGCTGTGCTCAACCTCACCCGATCTAACCGCTATCTATGCTCAACTTCTCCCGATCTAACCTCTAACTGTGTTCAACTTCTCCCCATCTAACCTGTAACTGTGCTCAACTTCTCCCGATCTAACCTCTAACTGTGCTCAACCTCTCCCGATCTAACCTCTAACTGTGCTCAACTTCCCCCGACCTAACATCTGATTATGTTCAACATCTGCAGATCTAAACTCCAAGTATGCTCAATCGCTCCCCGATCAAACCTCTAACTGAGCTCAACATCTCCCGACCTAACCTCTAACTGTGCTCAACTTCTCCCGATCTAACCTCAAACTATGATCAACTTCTCCCCGATCTAACCTCTAACTATGCTCAACTTGACCCGATCTAACCTCTATCTGTGCTCAACTTCAACCGATCTAACCTCTAACTATGCTCAACTTCTCCCGATCTAACCTCTAACTATGCTCAACTTCTCCCGATCTAACCTTTAACTATGCTCAAGTTCCCCTGACCTAACCTGTAACTCTGCTCAACCTCTCCCGATCTAACCTCTAACTGTGCTCAACTTCTCCCGATCTAACCTCTAACTGTGCTCAACCTCTCCCGATCTAACCTCTAACAATGCTCAGCTTCTCCCGATCTAATCTCTAATTGTGCTCAACTTCTCCTGATCTAACCTTCAACTATGCTCAACTTCTCCCGATCTAATCTCTAACTGTGCTCAACTTCTCCGATCTAACCTCTAACAATGCTGAACTTCTCCCAATCTAATCTCTAATTGTGATCAATTTCTCCCGATCTAATGTCTAACTATGCTCAACCACACCCCGATCTAACCTTGACCTATGCTCAACTTCCCCCGATCTAACCTCTAACTGTACTCAACCTCTCCCGATCTAACCTCTAACTATGCCCAACCTCTCCCGATCTAACCCCTACCTATTCTCAAACTCTGCCGATTTAACCACAAACTGTGCTTAACTTCTCTGATCTAACCTCTAACAATGCTCAACTTCATCCGATCTAATCTCTAAATGTGCTCAACTTCTCCGGATCTAACCTTGAAGTAGATTCAATCTCCCTCCGATCAAACCTGTAACTGTGCTCAACATCTCACGATCTAACCTCTAACTATGCTCAAACTCTCCTGATCAAACCTCTAACTGTGCTCAAATTCTCCCGATCTAACCACTAACTGTGCTCAACTTCTCCCAACCTAACATCTAACTACGTTCAACTTCTCCGGACCTAACCTCCAAGTATGCTTTACCGCTCCCCGATCAAAGCTCTAACTGCGCTCAACTTTTCCCGATCTAACATCTAACTGTGCTCAACTTCTCCCGATCTAGCTTCCAGCTATGCTCAACTACTCCCGATCTAACCGCTAACTGTGCTCAACTTCTCCCGATCTAACATCCAACCGTGCTCAACATCTCCCGATCTAACCTGTAACTGTGCTCAACCTATCCCGATCTAAGCTCTAACTGTGCTCAACTTCTCCCGGCCTAACCTCTAACTATGCTCAACTTCTCCCGATCTAACCTCTAACTGTGCTCAACTTCTCCCCGATCTAAGCTCTAACTGTGCTCAACTTCACCCGATCTAACCTCTAACTGTGCTCATCTTCTCCGATCTAACCAGTAACAATGCTCAGCTTCTCCCAATTTAATCTCTAATTTTGCTCAACTTCTCCCGATCTAACCTCCAACTATGCTCAACATCTCCCGATCTAACCTCTAACTGTGCTCAACTGCTCCGATCTAACTACTAACAAAGCTGAACATGGCCCGATCTAACCTCGGCCTACGCTCAACTGCTCCCGATCTAATCTCTAACTATGATCAATATCTCCCCGATCTAATCTCTAACTGTTAAGTATGTGTATTGTATTGAACAATTAACACAAAGACTTAAACGTATAACTCAAACAGGTCTTTACTGGTTGGAGGTAGGGACTATATGTAGGTCTTTACTTCATGCCCACAGGCGGGAACTGAGGGGAGATCAGTACCCACAGTACTATTTATACCCCTATGGCCAGGAGTGGTACTGCGTATCACTACGCCCTACAAGTAGTGCAGTCCTGTCCATAGGTTCAAAGTAGCACACATATTACATACACAACATTCCTCCCTTCCTAGCTTTACAGTCATCTCCCCATTTAACATAACGTAATAACATATATACATATATAACTTCAGGTTTACATAACAGAATAACATAGATACATAGATAACTTCATGTCAAAACAGATCACAGATTCAGTCTCTGCGGAAAACAGTTCACAGATTCAATCTCTGTGGTGTAGTCGGTTCACGTTGCTGGAGTGACTCATTCAATAGTCCTTCCATGGATTTAACAGTTTGAACTTCCGAACTGAATTGGCTCCGTTCGGAGGGACCATGTGTGTGATCTGGTAGAGGTAATAATGGTTCAGATGGGTCATCTTCTGTTTCGACTTTTCCTTTTCTGCTTCTTGGAGACTCTCTGGGCTCCACTGTCAGCTGCCAGCTGCATGCGCAGTTCCTCCTTCTCTTCCTCCTTTTTCCGTAGTAGAGCCACCTTCTCCCGATGTTCCGTAGACTTTCGGTGCTCCTCCATGATTTCTGTATGGTGGGAGTCGAAGTTACAAGTTGGGCAGGACAGGACATAGTAATATTCGGTGTCGTCCTGATCTAGGCCAGCGAGAGGGTCTTCTATTTCCTCCATACCCAGCTGGGCGTTAGCCAGCTTTTGTTCCAAGTCCAGACATCTTTCCTGAAGAGACTTCTTCATGCGTACCTCTTCATCCAGCTTTTTCTGGGCTTTCAGCAAGTCGTTTACTAATGACCTCATTTGAGATTTTACTACTTCAACTTCTTTTGGAGATTGATTGATCGGACTATTCAATCCCTCTACCGGAGCAGCTGTTTCAGCGGTCTGTTGTTCTACGTTGACGTGAGTCAGCGTACTTTTGGCATCCAAGGGCTGCTCTGTTGCAGTCATCTCAGTCTGTGTTGCCACCTCAGCTCTTCCAATAACCTTTGAGAGCTCCGAACCCCTTTCGTTTGAATATTGAAGTTCGTGTTCAAGTTTTTCCCATTTCAGAGTCCTGTCCTTCAGCATATGCAGGAGTTGGCTGACCGTTAACTCCTCTGACATCAGACGTTTTGTGTGCTCCTGCTCCATTTTCTCCATCAGCTGCTTCTGTTGTCTTTCCAGATTCTCCAACTCTATATCAAAGAACTCTTTCGTTGCATTCAACTCTTGCTCAAAACGGTGAAGCATTTGTTCTAATTGCTGTTGTAGTTTGAAATGGAGTTGAGTTCGAGCCCGGTGTCCCTCAGAAATGGGCACATCAGTAGACTTGCCAGACTCAGAATCCACAGTTAAACTATGTTGTTGTTGCTCAGTGGAATTCTGTGCTGAAACTTTGTCTTTTGCACCTGAGTTGGGCTTACCATCATCCGTTCCAGAGTCTGGGCCGACTATCTTCACCGAGTTCTCACTCGTTATTGTTTGTAGGAAATGCCAGTCCATATTCATTTTCCTAATCCACTCCCATCCTAGTAGTGGAGAACCTCCTTCAGATATCACATATAAGTCCATTATTTGACTGTCTTCGCCCTTGTGGACCACTGCAACCTCTATTTTCCCGATGGGGTACACTCTTTGCCCCGTATATGTTTTCAATATAATCCCCGTATCCTGTAGGGGAATATGTTGGAATAACTTTCCATAATCTTTCTTATTTATGACCGTCAATGCCGATCCAGTGTCCAATTCCAGTTTTACTTGGACTCCTTCTATCTGAAGAGTGACCCAAATTGTCTGGAGGTCTGCACCCTTACCAGCGTTGAGTACTCTTAAGCTAGCCAGTTCATTACAGCTTAAGCTAGCCAGTTCATTACTGCTAGCATCTGAATCAGACTCCTGTTCGGTCACCTTGTGTACCTTTGCGTATTTTCCTTGCGGTGACTTCTTGTTGCTGGTCTTCTTCCCTGACCTGCATACTCTAGCTGTATGTCCAAGCCTACCACAAGTTCTACATTCTTGGTTTTTAAACCAACACTGGTTCTGATCATGCGTTGTCTTTCCACAACGATAACATTTGCCAGAACTCACACCCAATTTGTGTGCACTGAGCTCCGGTGACCGTAGCTGCATTACTGCCGTGCCTCTCGCTGCGGCTTCGTGTGCTGATGCCATAGTGACCGCCTTCTCAAGCGTCAGCTCATTCTCCTCGAGCAGTCGCTTTTGTGTATCCTGTTTAAATAAACCACACACAAATTTGTCTCGAAGTGCCTCTGTCAGTCCCGTTCCAAACTGGCAATATTTCGCTAATTTACGCAATTCCAGCAAATAATCAGCATTGCTTTCATGCTGTAGCTGCCTTCTGTCGTAAAATTTAAATCGTTCCGCTAGCAACAGCGGCGTGGGGTTTAGATGATCTTTCAGGACAGTAACAATCTCATCGAACGTCTTATCCGCCGGTTCATCTGGTGATAACAGGTGTTTCAATTGCCCGTATGTCTTCGCACCCATTAAATTTAATAATGTTAGAGCTTTATCTTGGTCACGAATTTTATTGGCCTTACAATAATTTTTTACTCTTTCAACATATATGGCCCAATCTTCGAGGTCACTATCAAAGGTGCTAATATTCCCGTGTTTAGGCATTGTAGATTTGCAATTTCTCAGATTTTATTTTCTTTACTTGTTATCAAAGATGGCGGCTTCCCGCTCTTGCCGTCATCCTCCGCCCACAAAATGGCGGTTTTCCCGCGCTTGGCGGTCTTCACCCGTCCCCCGACGCCGTCTCCCTTCAGCCCCCGAGTGCGGCCCTTATCTTCGCCGCGATCGCCCGAGTGCGGCCCTTATCAGCGGGTGCGATCGCTGGATCGCGAAGTGGCTCCCGACCGAAGCGGCTCTGGCTTACCCGCTCGCGCGTTTCACCGCGGCTCTTATCAGGGATTGCGATCGCCCTTATCTTCTCCAACTTCCCCAGCCCTGGCTTACCCGCTCGCGCGTTTCACCGCGGCTCTTATCAGGGATTGCGATCGCCCTTATCTTCTCCAACTTCCCCAGCCCTGTCTTTGCAGCCAACGCTGCACGGCTTAGCCCACCACCTAGGTTGAACAAGGAAACTGCAGAAAGACTTCTGTCAGTCGCTGGAAGCTGTCAGGATGGCTGCTGCACTCCAGTGCTCAGTCGCTGATGGAGGCTTCAGAGTCCTAAAGCCTGTCGCTTCTAGAGGGGTGGTGATGTTTGAAACCTCTCTTCAACTGCCGCAGGGTAAGAACCTGACTCGTCGCCAGTGTTAAGTATGTGTATTGTATTGAACAATTAACACAAAGACTTAAACGTATAACTCAAACAGGTCTTTACTGGTTGGAGGTAGGGACTATACGTAGGTCTTTACTTCATGCCCACAGGCAGGAACTGAGAGGAGATCAGTACCCACAGTACTATTTATACCCCTATGGCCAGGAGTGGTACTGCGTATCACTACGCCCTACAAGTAGTGCAGTCCTGTCCATAGGTTCAAAGTAGCACACATATTACATACACAACACTAACTATGCTCAACTTTTCCGAACTAACCTCTAACAATGCTCAACTTCTCCGGATCTAATCTCTAATTGTGCTCAACTTCTCCCGATCTAACCTCTAACTATGCTCAACTTCTCCGATTTAACCTCTAACTATTCTCAACTTCTTCCGATCTAATCTCTAATTGTGTTCAACTTCTCCCGATCTAACCTCTAACTATGCTCAACTTCTACCGATCTAACCTCTAACTGTGCTCGAACTCACCCCGAACTAACCTCTAATTGTGCTCAAACTCTCCCTGATCTAACTTCTAACTGTGCTCAACTTCTCCCGATCTAACCTCTAACTATACACAATTTCTCCCGATGTAACCTCTAACTATGCTCAATGTCTCCCGATCTAACCTCGAACTCTGCTCAACTTCTCCTGATCCTACCTCTAACTGTGCTCAACTCTCCCGATCTAACATCTAACTGTGCTCAACTTCTCCGATCTAGCCTCTAACAATGCCCACAATTCTCACGATCTAACCTCTAACTGTGCTCAACTTCTCCCCGATCAAACCTCTAACAATGCTCAACTTATCCCGATTTAACCTCTAACAATGCTCAACTTCTCCCGAACTAACCTCTAACTTTGATTAACTTCTCCCATTCTAACCTCTGACTATCCTCAACTTCTCCTGATCCAACCTGCAACTATGCTCAACTTCTCCCGAACTAACCTCTAACTGTGCTCAGCTTCTCCGATCTAACCACTAACAATGCTGAACATCTCCCGATCTAACCTCGGCCTACGCTCAACTTCTCCCAATCTAATCTCTAACTATGATCAATATCTCCCCGATCTAATCTCTAACAATGCTCAACCTCTCCTGATGCAACCTCTAACTCTGCCCAACTTCTCCTGATCTAACCTCTAACTGTGCTCAATTTCTGCCGATCTAACCTCTAATGGTGCTCAACTTCTGCCGATCTAACCTCTAACTATGCTCAAACTCACCCCGAACTAACCTCTAATTGTGCTCAAACTCTCCCTGATCTAACTTCTAACTGTGCTCAACTTCTCCCGATCTAACCTCTAACTATACTCAATTTCTCCCGATCTAACCTCTAACTTTGATCAACTTCTCCCATTCTAACCTCTAACTATCCTCAACTTCTCCTGATCCAACCTCCAACTATGCTCAACTTCTCCCGAACTAACCTCTAACTGTGCTCAACTTCTCCGATCTAACCACTAACAATGCTGAACATCTCCCGATCTAACCTCGGCCTACGCTCAACTTCTCCCAATCTAATCTCCAACTATGATCAATATCTCCCCGATCTAACCTCTAACTGTGCTCAACTTCTCCAGATCTAACCTCTAACTATGCTCCACTTCTCCCCGATCTAACCTCTAACTATGCTCAACTTCTCCCGATCTAACCTCTAACTGTGCTCAAACTCTCCCAATCTAAGCTCTAATAATGCTCAGCTTCTCCCGATCTAATCTCTAATTGTGCTCAACTTCTCCTGATCTAACCTCTAACTGTGCTCAACTTCTCCCAATCTAACCTTTAACTGTGCTCAATTTCTCCGATCTAACCTCTAACAATGCTGAACTGCTCCCGATCTAATTTCTATTTGTGATCAATTTCTCCCGATCTAATGTCTAACTACGCTCAACCTCACCCCGATCTAACTTCGACCTATGCTCAACTTCTCCCGACCAAATCTCTAACTAAGTTCAACCTCTCCCTGAGCAACGCTCTAACTGTGCTCAACTTCTCCCGATCTAACCTCTAACTGTACTCAACCTCTCCCGATTTAACCACTAACTGTCCTTAACTGCTCCGATCTAACCTCTAACTGTACTCAACCTCTCCCGATTTAACCACTAACTGTCCTTAACTGCTCCGATCTAACCTCTAACAATGCTCAACTTCTCCCGATCTAACCTCAACTGTGCTCAACTTCTCCCCGATCTAACCTCTAACAAGGATCAACCTCTCCCAATCTAAACTCTAACTGTGCTCAACCTCTCCCGACCTAACCTCTAACTATGTTCAACTTCTCCGGATCTCACCACCAAGTAGGCTCAATCTCCCTCCGATTAAACCTGTAACTTTGCTCAACTTCTTGTGATCGTACCTCTAACTATACACAACCTCTCCCGATCTAACCTCTAACTATGCTCAACTTCACCTGATCTAACCTCTAACTATACACAACCTCTCCTGACCTACCTCTAACTGTGCTCAACTTTTCCCGATCTATCCGCTAACTGTGCTCAACGTCTCCTGATCTAACCTCTAACTCTACACAACTTCTCCCGATCTAACCTCTAACTATGCTCAACTTCTCCCGATCTAAACTCTAACTGTGCTCAACCTATCCCGATCTAAGCTCTAACTGTGCTCAACCTCTCCCGACCTAACCTCTAACTATGCTCAACTTCTCTCGATCTAACCTCTAAATATGCTCAAATTCTCCCGATCTAACCTCTAACTATGTTCAACCTCTCCCAATCTAACCTCTAACTATGCTCAACTTCTTCCGATCTAGCCTCTAACTATGCCTAACCTCTCCCGATCTAACCTCTAGCTGTGCTCATCTTCTCCCCGATATAACTTCTAACTGTGCTCAACTTCTCCCGATCTAACCTCTAACTATGCTCAACTTCTTCCGATCTAACCTCTAACTATGCCTAACCTCTCCCGATCTAACCTCTAGCTGTGCTCATCTTCTCCCCGATATAACTTCTAACTGTGCTCAACTTCTCCCGATCTAAACTCTAACTGTGCTCAACTTCTTCCGATCTAACCTCTAACTGTGCTCAACCTCTCCCGATCTAACCTCTAACAATGCTCAGCTTCTCCCGATCTAATCTCTAATTGTGCTCAACTTCTCCTGATCTGACCTTCAACTATGCTCAACTTCTCCCGATCTAACCTCTAACAATGCTGATCTTCTCCCGATCAAATCTCCAATTATGATCAATTTCTCCCGATCTAATATCTAACTATGCTCAACCTCACCCCGATCTAACCTCGACCTATGCTCACCTTCTCCTGATCTAACCTCTAACTGTACTCAACCTCTCCCGATCTAACCTCTAACTATGCCCAACCTCTCCCGATCAAACCTCTACCTGTTCTCAACCTCTGCCGATTTAACCACAAACTATGCTTAACTTCTCCGATCTAACCTCCAACAATGCTCAACTTCTTCCGATCTAATCTCTAAATGTGCTCAACTTCTCCGGATCTAACCTTGAAGTAGGCTCAATCTCCCTCCGATCAAACCTGTAACTGTGCTCAACTTCTCACGATCTAACCTCTAACTATGCTCAAACTCTCCTGATCAAACCTCTAACTGTGCTCAAATTCTCCCGATCTAACCACTAACTGTGCTCAACTTCTCCTGATTTAACCACTAACTGTGCTCAACTTCTCCCGACCTAACATCTAACTATGTTCAACTTCTCCGGATCTAACCTCCAAGTATGCTTTACCGCTCCCCGGTCAAAGCTCTAACTGCGCTCAACTTTTCCCGATCTAAACTCTAACTGTGCTAAATTTCTCCCGATCTAACCTCCAGCTATGCTCAACCTCTCCTGATCTAACCTCTAACTGTGCTCAACTTCTCCTGATCTAACCTCTAACTGTGCTCAACCTATCCCGATCTAAGCTCTAACTGTGCTCAACTTCTCCCGACCTAACCTCTAACTATGCTAAACTTCTCTCGATCTAACCTCTAAATATGCTCAAATTCTCCCGATCTAACCTTTAACTATGTTCAACCTCTCCCAATCTAACCTCTAACTATGCTCAGCTTCTTCCGATCTAACCTCTAACTATGCCTAACCTCTCCCGCTCTAACCTCTAACTGTGCTCAACTTCTCCCCGATATAACCTCTCACTGTGCTCAACTTCTCCCGATCTAACCTCTAACTGTGCTCAACCTCTCCCGATCTAACCTCTAACTGTGCTCAACTTCTCCCGATCTAACCTCTAACTTTGCTCAAACTCTCCCAATCTAACATCTAACAATGCTCAGCTTCTCCCGATCTAATCTCTAATTGTGCTCAACTTCTCCTGATCTAACCTCCAACTATGCTCAACTTCTCCCGATCTAACCTCTAACTGTGCTCAACTTGTCCGATCTAACCTCTAACAATGCTGAAATTCTCACGATCTAATCTCTAATTGTGATCAATTTCTCCCGATCTAAACCCTAATTGTGGTCAATTTCTCCAGATCTAACCTTTAACTCTGCTCAACTTCTCCCCGATCTAACCTCTAACTATGATCAACCTCTCCCAATCTAAGCTCTAACTGTGCTCAGCCTCTCCCGATCTACCCTCTAACTGTGCTCAAATTCTTCCGAACTAACCTCTAAGTATGTTCAACCTCGAAGTAGGCTCAATCTCCCTCCGATCAAACCTGTAACTGTGCTCAACTTCTCACAATCTAATCTCTAACTATGCTCAACCTCTCCCAATCAAACCTCAAACTTTGCTCAAATTCTCCCGATCTAACCACTAACTGTGCTCAACTTCTCATGATCTAACCTCTAACAATGTTCAATTTCTCCCAATTTAATGTCTAACTATGCTCAAACCCACTCCGATCTAAACTCAACCTATGCTCAACTTCTCCCGAGCTAAGCTCGAACTAAGTTCAACCTCTCCCTGATCAACGCTCTAACTGTGCTCAACTTCTCCCAATCTAATCTCTAACTGTACACAACCTCTCCCGATCTAATCCCTAACTATGCTCAACCTCTCCCGATCTAACCTCTACCTGTTCTCTAACTCTCCCGATTTAACCACTAACTGCGCTCAACTTTTCCTGATCTAACCTCTAACTGTGCTCAACTTCACCCGATCTAACCTCTAAATATGATCAACCTCTCCCCGATCTAACCTTTAACTATGCCCAACTTCTCCCGACCTAACCTCTAACTGTGCTCAACCTCTCCCCGATCTAACCTCTGTGTGCTCAACTTCACCCGATCTAACCTCTAAATATGATCAACCTCTCCCGATCAAACCTTTAACTGTGCTCAACCTCTCCCGATCTAACCTCTATGTGCTCAACTTCTCCCGACCTAAACTCTAACTGTGTTCAACCGCTCCCCGATCTAACCTCTAACTGTGCTCAACTTCACCCGATCTAACCTCTAACTGTGTTCAACCGCTCCCCGATCTAACCTCTAACTGTGCTCAACTTCACCCGATCTAACCTCTAAATGTGCTCAACTTCACCTGAACTAACCTCTAAAAATGCTCAACATATCCCGATCGAACCTCTAACTGTGCTCAACTTCGCCGATCTAACCATTAACAATGCTCAGCTTCTCCCGATCTAATCTCTAATTGTGCTCAAAATCTCCCGATCTAACCTTCAACTATGCTCAACTTCTCACGGCCTAAACTCTAACTGTGCTCAACTTCTCCGATCTAACTACGAAAAATGCTGAACATCTCCCGATCTAACCTCGGCCTACGCTCAACTTCTCCTGATCTAATCTCTAATTGTGCTCAACTTCTCCGATTTAACCTCTAACTGTGCTCAACTTCTTCCGATCTAATCTCTAATTGTGCTCAACTTCTCCTGATCTAACCTCTAACTATGCTCAAACTCTCCCGATCTAACTTCTAACTGTGCTCAACTTCTCCCGATCTAACCTCTAACTATACTCAATTTCACCCGATGTAACATCTAACTATGCTCAACTTCTCCCGATCTAACCTCTAACTCTGCTCAACTTCTCCCGATCTAACCTCTAACTATACTCAATTTCACCCGATGTAACATCTAACTATGCTCAACTTCTCCCGATCTAACCTCTAACTCTGCTCAACTTCTCCCGATCTAACCTCGAACTGTGCTCAACTTCTCCTGACCTAACCTATAACTGTGCTCAACTTCTCCTGATCTTACCTTTAACTATGCTCAACTTCTCCCGATCTAACCTCTAACTATACACAACCTCTCCTGATCTAACCTCTAACTATACACAACCTCTCCTGATCTACCTCTAACTATGGTTAACTTCTCCCGATCGAACCTCTAACTGTGCTCAATTTCTCCCGATCTAACCTCTAACTGTGCTCAACCTTTCCCGATCTAACCTCTAACTGTGCCCTACTTCTCCCGACCTAACCTCTAATTATGTTCTACTTCTCCGGATGTAACCTCCAAGTATGCACAAACTCTCCCCGTTCAAACATCTAACTGTGCTCAACTTCTCCCGATCTAACCTCTAACTGTGCTCAACTTCTCCTGATCTAACCTCTAACTATGCTCAACTTCTCCCGACCTAACCTCTAATTATGTTCTACTTCTCCGGATGTAACCTCCAAGTATGCTCAAACTCTCCCCGTTCAAACATCTAACTGTGCTCAAATTCTCCCGATCTAACCTCTAACTGTGCTCAACTTCTCCCGATCTAACCTCTAACTATGCTCAAATTCTCCCGATCTAATCTCTAATTATATTCAACCTCTCCTGATCTAACCACTAACTATAGACAAACTCTCCTGATCTAAACTCTAACTGTGCTCAACCTATCCCGATCAAAGCTCTAACTGTGCTCAACTTCTCCCGACCTAACCTGTAACTATGTTCAACCTCTCCCAATCTAACCTCTAACTGTGCTCAACTTCTTCCGATCTAACCTCTAACTATGCCTAACCTCTCCCGATCTAACCTCTAACTGTGCTCAAATTCTCCCCGATCTAACCTCTAACAATGCTCAGCTTCTCCCGACCTAATCTCTAATTGTGGTCAACTTCTCCTGATCTAATATCTAACTATGCTCAACCTCACCCCGATCGAACATCCACCTAAGCTCAACTTCTCCCGATCTAACCTCTACCTGTTCTCAACCTCTCCCGATTTAGCCACTAACTGTGCTTAACTTCTCCGATCTAACCTCTAACAATGCTCAACTTCTTCCGAACTAATCTCTAAATGTGCTCAACTTCTCCCGATCTAATCTCTAACTGTGCTCAACTTCTCCCTGATCTAACCTTTAACTATGATCAACCTCTCCCAATCTATGCTCTAACTGTGCTCATCCTCTCCTGATCTACCCTCTAACTGTGCTCAACTTCTCCTGAACTAACCTCTAACTATGTTCAACTTCTCCGGATCTAACCTCGAAGTAGGCTCAATCTCCCTCCGATCAAACCTGTAACTGTGCTCAACTTCTCCCGATCTAACCTTTAACTATGCTCAACTTCTCCCGATTTAACCTCCAACTATGCTCAACTTCTCTCGATCTAACCTCTAATTATGTTCAAATTCTCCCGATCTAATCTCTAATTATATTCAACCTCTCCTGATCTAACCACTAACTATAAACAACCTCTCCTGATCTAAACTCTAACTATGCTCAAACTCTCCCTGATCCAACCTCTAACTGTGCTCAACGTCTCCTGATCTAACCGCTAACTATGCTACACATCTCCCCGATCTAACCTCTAACTATGTTCAACTTCTCCCAATCTAAACTCTAACTGTGCTCAACCTATCCCGATCTAAGCTCTAACTGTGCTCAGCTTCTCTCGACCTAACCTCTAACTATGCTCAACTTCTCTCGATCTAACCTCTAAATATGCTCAAATTCTCTCGATCTAACCTCTAACTATGTTCAACCTCTCCCAATCTATCCTCTAACTATGCTCAACTTCTTCCGATCTAACATCTAACTATGCCTAACCTCTCCCAATCTTACCTCTAACTGTGCTCAACTTCTCCCCGATCTAACCTCCAACTACGCTCAACTTCTCCCGATCTAACCTCTAACTGTGCTCAACTGCTCCGATCTAACTACTAACAATGCTGAACATCTCCCGATCTAACCTCGGCCTACGCCCAACTGCTCCCGATCTAATCTCTAACTATGATCAATATCTCCCCGATCTAATCTCTAACTATGCTCAACTTTTCCGAACTAACCTCTAACAATGCTCAGCTTCTCCTGATCTAATCTATAATTGTGCTCAACTTCTCCCGATCTAACCTCTAACTATGCTCAACTTCTCCGATTTAACCTCTAACTTTGCTCAACTTCTTCCGATCTAATCTCTAATTGTGCTCAACTTCTCCCGATCTAACCTCTAACTATACTCAACTTCTCCCGATCTAACCTCTAACTATGCTCAAACTCACCCCGAACTAACCTCTAATTATGCTCAAACTCTCCCTGATATAACTTCTAACTGTGCTCAACTTCTCCCGATCAAACCTCTAACTATACTCAATTTCTCCCGATGTAACCTCTAACTATGCTCAACTTCTCCCAATCTAACCTCTAACTCTGCTCAACTTCTCCCGACCCTACCTCTAACTGTGCTCAACTCTCCCGATCTAACATCTAACTGTGCTCAACTTCTCCGATCTAGCCTCTAACAATGCCCACAATTCTCACGATCTAACCTCTAACTGTGCTCAACTTCTCCCCGATCAAACCTCTAACAATGCTCAACTTATACCGATTTAACCTCTAACAATGCTCAACTTCTCCCGATCTAACCTTTAACTTTGATCAACTTCTCCCATTCTAACCTCTAACTATCCTCAACTTCTCCTGATCCAACCTCCAACTATGCTCAACTTCTCCCGAACTAACCTCTAACTGTGCTCAACTTCTCCGATCTAACCACTAAAAATGCTGAACATCTCCCGATCTAACCTCGGCCTACACTCAACTTCTCCCGATCTAATCTCTAACTATGATCAATATCTCCCCGATCTAATCTCTAACTATGCTCAACTTCTCCTCATGCAACCTAAAACTCTGCCCAACTTCTCGTGATCTAACCTCTAACTGTGCTCAATTTCTGCCGATCTAAACTCTAACGGTGCTCAAGTTCTCCCAATCTAACATCTAACAGTGCTCAACCTCTCCCGATCTAACATCTAATTATACTCAACTTTTACCGATCTAACCTCTGACTGTGCTCAAATTCTCCCGATCTAACATCTAACTATACACAACCTCTCCTGATGTAAACACTAACTGTGCTCAAACTCTCCCCGATCTAACCTCTAACTGTGCTCAACTTCTCCTGATCTAACCTCGAACTATGCTCCACTTCTCCCCGATCTAACCTCTAAATATGCTCAACTTCTCCCGATCTAACCTCTAACTGTGCTCAAACTCTCCCAATCTAAGCTCTAACAATGCTCAGCTTCTCCCGAGCTAATCTCTAATTGTGCTCAGCTTCTCCTGATCTAACCTCTAACTGTGCTCAACTTCTCCCAATCTAACCTTTAACTGTGCTCAACTTCTCCGATCTAACCTCTAACAATGCTTAACTTCTTCCGAACTAATCTCTAAATGTGCTCAACTTCTCCCGATCTAACCTCTAAATGTGCACAACTTCTCCCCGATCTAACCTCTAACTATGATCAACCTCTCCCTATCTAAGCTCTAACTGTGCTCAACCTCTCCCGATCTACCCTATAACTGTGCTCAACTTCTCCTGACCTAACCTCTAACTATGTTCAACTTCTCCGGATCTAACCTCGAAGTAGGCTCAATCTCCATCTGATCAAACCTGCAACTGTGCTCAACTTCTCACGATCTAACCTCTAACTATGCTGAACCTCTCCCGATCAAACCTCTAACTGTGCTCAAATTCTCCCGATCTAACCATTAACTATGCTCAACTTCTCCCGACCTAACATCTAACTATGTTCAACATCTCCGGATCTAAACTCCAAGTATGCTTTACCGCTCCCCTATCAAAGCTCTAACTGCGCTCAACTTTTCCCGATCTAACCTCTAACTGTGCTAAACTTCTCCCGATCTAACCTCTAACTATGCTCAACTTCTTCCAATCTAACCTCTAACTGTGCTCAACTTCTCCCGATCTAACCTCTAACTGTGCTCAACCTATCCCGATCTGAGCTCTAGCTGTGCTCTACTTCTCCCGACCTAACCTTTAACTATGCTAATCTTCTCTCGATCTAACCTCTAAATATGCTCAAATTCTCCCGATCTAACCTCTAACTATGTTCAACCTCTCCCAATCTAACATCTAACTATGCTCAACTTCTTCCGATCTAACCTGTAACTATGCCTAACCTCTCCCGATCTAACCTCTAACTGTGCTCAACTTTTCCCCGATATAACCACTAACTGTGCTCAACTTCTCCCGATCTAACCTCTAACTGTGCTCAACCTCTCCCGATCTAACCTTTAACTGTGCTCAAGTTCTCCCGATCTAATCTCTAACTGTGCTCAACTTAGAGTCATAGAGAGTCATAGAGTAATACAGCACGGATAGAGGCCCTTCAGCCCATCGTGTCCGCGCCGGCCATCAAGCCCTGTCTAATCTAATCCCATATTCCAGCATTTGGTCTGTAGCCTTGTATGCTATGGCATTTCAAGTGCTCATCCAAATGCTTCTTAAATGTTGTGAGGGTTTGTGCCTCCACAACCCTTTCAGGCAGTGAGTTCCAGACTCCAACCACCCTCTGGGTGAAAAAGTTCTTTCTCAAATCCCCTCTAAACCTCCCGCCCTTTACCTTGAATCTATGCCCCCTAGTTATTGACCCCTCTACTAAGGGAAAAAGCTCCTCAGCATCCATCCTATCTATGCCCCTCATAATTTTGTACACCTCAATCATGTCCCCCCTCAGCCTCCTCTGCTCCAAGGAAAACAAACCCAATCTGCCCAGTCTCTCTTCATAGCTGAAGCGCTCCAGCCCTGGTAACATCCTGGTGAACCTCCTCTGCACCCTCTCTAACGTGATCACATCCTTCCTGTAGTGTGGCGACCAGAACTGCACACAGTATTCCAGCTGTGGCCTGACCAGTGTTTTATACAGCTCCATCATAACCTCCTTGCTCTTATATTCAATGCCTCGGCTAATGAAGGCAAGTATCCCATATGCCTTTTTTACCACCTTATCCACCTGTTCCGCCGCCTTCAGGGATCTGTGTACTTGCACACCCAGATCCCTCTGACCCTCCGTCTTGCCTCGGGTCTTTCCATTCATTGTGTATTCCCTTGCCTTGTTAGTCCCCCCAAAGTGCATCACCTCGCACTTTTCCGGGTTAAATACCATTTGCCACTGTTCCGCCCATCTGACCAACCCATCTATATCGTCCTGCAGACTGAGGCTACCCTCCACGCTATTTACCACCCTACCAATTTTTGTATCATCCGCGAACTTACTGATCATACCCTTTACATTCATATCCAAGTCATTAATGTAGACCACAAACAGCAAGGGACCCAGCACCGATCCCTGTGGTACCTCACTGGCCACAGGCTTCCAGTCACAAAAACAACCTTCGACCATCACCCTCTGCCTTCTGCCACTAAGCCAGTTTTGTATCCAATGTGCCAAGGCACCCTGGATCCCATGGGCTCTTACCTTCTTGACCAGTCTCCTGTGCGGGACTTTATCGAAGGCCTTACTGAAATCCATGTATGCCACATCCACTGCGTTACCCTCATCCACACACCTAGTCACCCCCTCAAAAAATTCAATCAAATTAGTCAGACATGATCTTCCCTTGACAAAGCCATGTTGACTATCCCTGATTAATCCTTGCCTCTCCAAGTGGAGACAAATTTTGTCCCTCAGGATTTTTTCCAATAATTTTCCTACCATTGATGTTAGGCTCACTGGCCTGTAGTTCCCCGGTTTTTCCCTACTACCCTTCTTGAATAATGGTACTACATTAGCGGTTCTCCAGTCCTCTGGCACATCCCCTGTGGCCAGAGAGGTCCTGAATATATGTGTTAGAGCCCCCGCAATCTCCTCCTTTGCCTCACACAGCAGCCTGGGATACATTTCATCCGGGCCTGGGGATTTATCCATTTTTAGGCCAGCTAAAACCGCCAATACCTCCTCCCTCTCGATGTTAATATGTTTGAGCATATCACAGTCCCCCCGCCTATTTCTATGTCTACATCGTCCTTCTCCATAGTGAAAACAGATGCAAAAAATTCATTTAGAACCCCTCCTACATCTTCCGGCTCCACACACAGATTGCCACTTTTGTCCCTAATGGGCCCTATTTTTTCCCTAGTTATCCTCTTACCCTTAATATACTTATAAAACATCTTCGGATTTTCCTTTATTTTGCTCGCCAGTGTTATTTCATGGCCCCTCCTTGATCTCCTAATTTATTTTTTAAGTATCCCCCTGCACTTTTTGTACTCCTCTAGGGCTTCCTCCGTCTTTAGCCTTTTGTATCTACCAAAAGCCCTCCTTTTTTTCCTAATCCATTCTCGTTTATCCCCTGACATCCACGGTTCCCTGTGGTTTTTGGAACCACTCTTGACCTTTACGGGAACATGTTGCCATTGTATGATCTCAATCTCCCTTCTGAAAGCCTCCCACTGCTCCAATGCGGATTTTCCTACAAGTAGCTGATCCCAGTCCATTTTGGCCAGATCCTGCCTTATCCTATTAAAATCGGCCATCCCCCAATTTAGAACCTTTATTTCCGGCCCATCCCTGTCCTTTTCCATGACCACCTTAAATCTTACCATATTATGGTCACTATCAGCAAACTGCTCACCTACTAGCACTTTTTCCACTTGGCCGGCCACATTCCCTAGAATTAGGTCCAGTACCGCCCCCTCTCTTGTAGGACTTTCTACATGCTGGCTCAAAAAGCTCTCCTGGATGCACTTTAAGAATTCTACACCCTCTGAGCCTTTCACACTCCGACTATCCCAGTTAATATTGGGGAAGTTGAAATCCCCCATTATTATTGCCCTGTTATTGGCACATTTCTCTGAGATTTGCCTACATATCTGTTCCTCTATCTCCCCTTCTCCCGATCTAACCTCTAACAATGCTGAACTTCTCCCGATCTAATCTCTAATTGTGATCAATTTCTCCCGATCTAATGTCAAACTATGCTCAACCTCACCCCGATCTAACCTCGACCTATGCTCAACTTCTCCCGACCTAAGCTCTAACTAAGTTCAACCTCTCCCTGATCAATGCTCTAACAGTGCTCAACTTCTCCTGATCTAACCTCTAACTGTAATCAACCTCTCCCGATCTAACCTCTAACTATGCTTCACCTCTGCCGATCTAACCTCTACCTGTTCTCAACCTCTCCCGATTTAACCACTAACTGTGCTTAACTTCTCCGATCTAACCTCTAACTATGTTCAACTTCTCCGGATCTAACCTCCAAGTATGCTTTGCCGCTCCCCGATCAAAGCACTAACGATGCTCAACTTTTCCCGATCTAACTTATAACTGTGCTAAACTTCTCCCGATCTAACCTCTAACTATGCTCAACTTCTCCCGATCTAACTTTTAACTATGCTCAACCTCTCCCAATCAAACCTCTAACTGTGCTGAACCTCTCCTGATCTAAGCTCTAACTGTGCACAACTTCTCCCGATCTACCCTCTAACTCTGCTCAACTTCTCCCGATTTAAACTCTAACAATGCTCAACTTCTCCCGATCTAACATCTAACGATGATCAACTTCTCCCGACTAACCTCTAACTATGATCAACCACTCCCCGATCTAACATCTATGTGCTCAACTTCTCCCTATCTAACCTCTAACTGTGCTCAACCTCTCCCCGATCTAACCTCTAACTCTGCTCAACTTCACCCGATCTAACCTCTAAATGTACTCAACTTCTCCGATCTAACGTCGAACAATGCTGAACTTCTCCTGATCTAACCTCCAACTATGCTCAAACTCAACCCGATCTAAGCTTGGCCTACGCTCAACTTATCCAGATCTAATCTCTAACTATGATCAACCTCTCCCCGATCTAACCTCTAACTATGCTCAACTTCTCCCGATCTAACCTCTAACTATGCTAAACTTCTCCGATCTAACCTCTAACTGTGCTCAACTTCTCCTGACCTAACCTCTAACTATGCACAACCTCTCCCGATCTAACCTCTAACTATGCTCAACTTTTCCCGATCTAACCTCTAACTATGCTCAACTTCTCCCGATCTAACCTCTAACTGTGCTCAACTTCTCCCGATTTAAACTCTAACAATGCTCAACTTCTCCCGATCTAACATCTAACGATGATCAACTTCTCCCGACTAACCTCTAACTATGCTCAACTTCTCCCGATCTAACCTCTAACTCTGCCCAACTTCTCCCGATCTATCCTCTAACTATGCTCAACATCTCCCGATCTAACCTCTAACTGTGCTCAACTTCTTCCAATCTAATCTCTAATTGTGCTCAACCTCTCCTGATCTAACCTCTAACTGTGCTCAAACTCTCCCGATCTAACCACTAACTGTGCTCAACTTCTCCTGACCTAACATCTAACTATGTTCAACTTCTCCAGATCTAACCTCCAAGAATGCTTTACCGCTCCCCGATCAAAGCTCTAACTGTGCTCAACTTTTCCCGATCTAACCTCTAACTATGCTCAACTTCACCCGATCTAACCTCTAACTGTGCCCAACTTCTCCCGATCTAACTTTTAACGATGCTCAACCTCTCCCAATCAAACCTCTAACTGTGCTGAACCTCTCCTGATCTAAGCTCTAACTATGCTCAACTTCTTCCCGATCTACCCTCTAACTATGCTCAACGTCTCCCGATCTAACCTCTAACTGTGCTCAACTTCTCCCCGATCTAACCTCTAACTATGATCAACCACTCCCCGATCTAACATCTATGTGCTCAACTTCTCCCTATATAACCTCTAACTGTGCTCAACCTCTCCCCGATCTAACCTCTAACTGTTCTCAACTTCACCCGATCTAACCTCTAAATTTACTCAACTTCTCCGATCTAACGTCGAACAATGCTGAACTTCTCCCGATCTAACCTCCAACTACGCTCAACCTCACCCCGATCTAACCTCGGCCTACGCTCAACTTATCCCGATCTAATCTCCAACTATGATCAACCTCTCCCCGATCTAACCTCTAACTATGCTCAACTTCTCCCGATCTAACCTTTAACTGTGCTCAACTTCTCCCGACCTAACCTCTAACTATGCACAACCTCTCCCGATCTAACCTCTAACTATGCTCAACTTTTCCCGATCTAACCTCTAACTATGCTCAACTTTTCCCGATCTAACCTCTAACTATGCTCAACATCTCCCGATCTAACCTCTAACTGTGCTCAACTTCTTCCAATCTAATCTCTAATTGTGCTCAACCTCTCCTGATCTAACCTCTAACTATGCTCAACCTTTCCCAATCTAATCTCTAACTATGCTCAACTTCTCCCGATCTAACCTCTAACTATGTTCAACTTCTCCTGATCTAACCTCTAACTATGCTGAACTTCTCCCGATCTAACCTCTAAATGTGCTCAACTTCTCCCGATCTAACCTCTAACTGTGCTCAACTTCTCTCGATCTAACCTCTAACTATGCTCAACTTCTCTCGATCTAACCTCTAAATGTGCTTAAATTCTCCCGATCTAACCTCTAACTATCTTCAACCTATCCCAATCTAACCTCTAACTATGCTCAACTTCTCCCGATCTAACCTCTAACTGTGCTCAACCTCTCCCGATCTAACCTCTAACTTTGCTCAACTTTTCCCGATCTAAACACTAACTGTGCCCAACTTCTCCCGATCTAACCTCTAACTATGCTCAACTTCTCTCGATCTAACATCTAAATATGCTCAAATTCTCCCGATCTAACCTCTAATTATATTCAACCTCTCCTGATCTAACCACTAACTATAGACAACCTCTCCTGATCTAAACTCTAACTGTGCTCAAACTCTCCCCGATCTAACCTCTAACTGTGCTCAACTTCTCCTGATCTAACCTCTAACTGTGCTCAACCTCTCCTGATCTAACCTCTGACTATGCACAACATCTCCCGATCTAACCTGTAACTGTGCTCAACTGCTCCTGATCTAACCTGTAACTGTGCTCAACCTCTCCCGATCTAACCTCTAACTGTGCTCAGCTTCTCCCGACCTAACCTCTAATTATGTTCTACTTCTCCAGATCTAACCTCCAAGTATACTCAATCTCTCCCCGTTCAAACATCTAACTGTGCTCAACTTCTCCCGATCTAACTCTTATGTTCATTAATAAATAGACATTCTTATTATGAACACAGCTAGCTTTTGCTAGACACTTTTATTGAGCACATGTAGACTAGGTACAGTATCTGTGGAGGCATCCATCTTGACTGCTGCCTTGTGGGTATCCTAGTGCCTCATGGGTAATGTAGTCTTAATATACATACAGCTGGGTAGAGTAGTCTTATATATATACAGCTCTACACAGCTCTACGGCTCTACCTAGTGTCCACTATAGAATGACATGTTATTGATCATTACATCCCCCTTTCTTTGAGGTTTAACAAAATCAATATCAATCAACTTTCAAGAAAACAATAAAGATAATATCAGTAACACTTTTGTTAGTGCTCTATAAACATAAACATTTTCAAAACAGTCAACACATTTTCAAAGCTTTGCAAGTCTATCAGGCTTTTTTACTTCACGTGTGGATATTCTCAACACGGGTAAGTCTGATGTGTCTTCATGAGATTGTTCTGGCGATGAATGACAAGATGCAGTTGCGGCATTGTCATCAATCTGTTCTTGAATAGTCTCTTGTGTTTTTAGGAGGGAACGACGGTTCCTCCTGAGAATCTGTCCTTCCTCAGTTCTAACAGTGTATGACCTTGGTCCTACTTCCTCAAGAACTGTAGCTTTCCTGTGCCATGCATCTGGATCCTCAATCCTGACAACATCATCCCTTGTCAATGGTTTTAGAGTTTTGGATGACTTGTCATAGTATGATTTCTGTTTCAGCTTTAACAGTTGAAGTCTCTGTCTCAGTTCCTCACTTTGCTGTTTTTTTTGTACAGCAGGGTAGCGTGGTGTGCAACTTGCGACCCATTAGTAGTTCAGCAGGTGAAGAACCACAGTCTAAAGGTGAGGCTCAGTAGCTCAGCAGGGCGAGATAAGGATCAGACTTGCTTTCTGTCGCTTTCTTCAGTAGCTGCTTGAGAACTTGAACACCTTTCTCTGCCTTACCATTTGACTGAGCATACAAAGGACTGGATGTGATGTGCTGAAAGTCATAATGTGCTGCAAACTGTTGCCACCCCTTACAGTTGAAGCACGGACCATTGTCGCTAACGGCAATCCTGGGAATTCCATGTCTGGCGAAGATGGATTTCACATGCATTATGACACTGCTTGCTGTGGTGCTTGAGAGCAGCGCCATCTCAGGATATTTAGAATAGTAGTCAATCACTATTAGATAGTCTTTAACATTTAAATGAAAAAGGTCCATACCAACCTTTTGCCATGGTGCTGTTGGTATGTCAGCTACTATCATTGGTTCCTTTGCTTGTTTGTTTTGGTGTTTCTGACATGTCTCACATTTGCCTATCATGTTCTCAATGTCCTTATTTATGCCAGGCCAATAAACAGTGTCTCTTGCCCTCCTTTTGCATTTTTCAATTCCAATGTGTCCCTCATGAAGCCTTTTGAGCATGTCTTGACGTAAAGCCTGTGGAATGACTCTTCTGTTCTGTTTTAGTAATAGTCCACTTGCGACACTCAATTCTGACCTTATGTGAAAATATTTTGGACAGGAACCTTTTGGCCAACCTTGATGAATGTTCTCTATTACTGTTTGTAATACTGTTTCTTTTACTGTTTCTTCTGCTATTTGCTTTGATTTTGTGTCTGACACGGGCAGCGCAGCACTGACCATACTCACATGAACATCCACGTCTTCTTCAGTAGAGCTCACATGACTCATTGTGGGTGCTCAGGATAGTGCATCTACTAACACTATGTATTTGCCTGGTGTGTAGATCAGTTCAAATTCATATCTTTGCAGCTTCATCATGAGTCATTGAATCCTTGGAGACATCTCATTCAGGTTCTTTTTTATGATGGCAACCAGTGGGCTGTGGTCTGTCTCAACTGTGAAGGTGGGAAGTCCATATATGTAGCCATGAAACTTTTCTAGTCCAACTACCAAGCCTAGACATTCCTTTTCAATCTGGGCGTATCGACGCTCAGTATCAGTCATAGACCTGGAGGCATAGGCAACAGGCTTCCAATCTTCACCCTCTGCTTGTAGCAAGACCGCACCTAGGCCATCTTTTGATGCATCCGTTGACACTTTGATTCTTTTTGTTGGGTCAAAGAAGGTGAGTACAGGTGTGGTTGTCAGCACTGTTTTGAGGTTTATCCACTCTTGTTCATGTCTTTCTGTCCATGCGAACTCATTTTTTTTACGTAGCAGGTCTCGCAGACAGGCTGTCTTGGCTGACAAGTTAGGAATGAACTGTCCAATGAAGTTTATCATCCCCATGATGCGTAGCACTCCTTTTTTGTCAGTGGGTCGGGGCATTTTGAGTATGGCGTTTACTTTTTCCATATCTGGCTCTATTCCTTTACCAGATAGATTATCTCCTAGGAAAGTGACTTCCTGGACACCAAACTGACACTTGGCTTTGTTGAGCTTCAGTCCATTCTGGCGTATGCTCTGTAGCACTTTAGTCAGTCTCTCATTGTGTTCTTTCAGTGTGGAGCCCCAGATGATGATGTCATCAACATAGACCCGAACTCCTTCCAGACCTTCAATTATGTGTTCCATCACTCTATGAAAGATTTCAGATGCAGATATTATCCCGAAAGGCATTCTGAGGAAACAATACCTGCGAAATGGTGTGTTGAAGGTACAGTATTTGGTGCTCTCTTCATCCAGTTTTAGTTGCCAAAATCCTTGTGAGGCATCGAGCTTTGTAAAGTATCTGGCACCTGACATTTCACTGGTGATTTCTTCTCGCTTGGGAATCTGGTAGTGTTCACGTTTTACGTTTGCATTTAAGTCCTTTGGATCCATGCATATTCTTAGATCATTGTTCTTTTTCTTTAGACATACCGTGGAGTTAACCCAGTCTGTTGGCTCTTCGACTTTCCTGATGACTCCTAGTGTGGTCATTCTGTCTAGTTCATTCTTGAGCCGGTCACGCAGGGGTGCTGGAACTCTTCGTGGAGCATGTACCACTGGCTGAGCATCCTCCTTTAGCTGGATCTTGTAAGTGAATGGTAGAACTCCAAATCCTTTGAACACATCCTGGAAATTATTCACTACAGAATCCACCGAGTCATCTGGTCTGCTTATGGCACAGTTTATATGGTAGACTCTCTTGACCAGTTCTAAGTCCTCACAAGCTTTGTCACCCAGTAGTGAATCAAGTCTTTCAGCCACAACAGAAAACATGAGATGATGCACTTTGTCTTTGACTGTCACTTTAAGTCTGCATACACCTAAGCTATCTATTTTCTGTCCATTATAGTCCTTCAGTAGTACTGACTATTTCTGTATTTTGGGCTTTTCTTTCATATTGTTAATGTCACTCATACTGATTAAGTATGCTTTTGCCCCAGTGTCTAGTTTCAAGGTAACTAATGCTTCATTTACCTGCAGTGGGATCATCCATTTGTCCTCTTTTACTGCATTAACTTTATGTTCAGCATTGTCCATTTCTGAGGGCTGCACATTTTCTGTATCCTTTTTGATATTGTCACATGACACCATTCCTACAAAAAATGTCTCACTTAAATCAGTGTCCTCAATTACATTAACTCGTTGCCCTTTCTTAGTTTGTACTTTTGAAAAGCATTGTTTGGCAAAGTGATTCTTTCCATTACACTTTGTGCACATTTATCCAAACGCTGGGCATTGTCTTAACTGGTGTTTGTAACCATAGCGTTTACAATTAAAAATGTCATCTTCCGATTGCTTTTCATTTCTGTTCTGCCCACGTTTCTTCCCCTTGTAGGACACAGCACCGACAGCAGCATTATCACTCATTACAATCGCATCATTATTGATTTCACTGAAAGTCTTCGCGTGCTTTCGATCTAGCTCGCTGGCTTGGCATATTTTCACTGCATTTTCCAAATTTAGTTTGGTTTCTCTCAACAGACGTTCCCTGACTTTTTTATCATGAATACCAAACACAATCTGGTCACGAATCATGGATGATTTCAGCTCAGAGAAATTACATGTCTGTGCTTTCAGTTTCAGATCAGTTATAAAGCTATCAAAAGTCTCATTTTGCTGCTGTGTCCTTGAACAGAACATGTATCTTTCATAGGTCGCATTCTTTTTGAGAGAGCAATGTGCATCAAATTTTTTAAGCACATCTTCTAGTTTTTCTCTGTTCTCCTCTGGATTAAATACAAATGTATTAAATACCTCTATCGCCTGTGGGCCTGCAACCGTAAGCAGCAACGCTATCTTCCTTGCGTCTGGCTTTGTACCGAATCCGATGGCTGCAATGTAGAGTTCGAATTGTTGTTTAAGTGTCTGCCAATTGTAGTCGATATTTCCTGTGAGTTTCAAACGCTCTGGTGGCTTCAAATTCTCCATGTCGCTTTTCACAATTTTCAGCAGATCTTCACCATCCTGGTACCATCTTATTTTCATTAATAAATAGACATTCTTATTATGAACACAGCTAGCGTTTGCTAGACACTTTTATTGAGCACATGTGGACTAGGTACAGTATCTGCAGAGGCATCCATCTTGACTGCTGCATTGTGGGTAACCTAGTGCCTCATGGGTAATGTAGTCTTAATATACATACAGCTGGGTAGTGTAGTCTTATATATATACAGCTCTACACAGCTCTAAGGCTCCACCTAGTGTCCACTATAGAATGACATGTTATTGATCATTACACTAACCTGTAACTATGCTCAACTTCTCATGATCTAACCTCTAACTATGCTCAACTTCTCTCCATCTAACGTCTAAATATGCTCAAATTCTCCCGATCTAACCTCTAATTATATTCAACCTCTCCTGATCTAACCACTAACTATAGACAACCTCTCCTGATTTAAACTCTAACTGTGCTCAAACGCTCCCCGATCTAATCTCTAACTGTGCTCAACTTCTCCTGATCTAACCGTTAACTATGCTCGACTTCTCCCCGATCTAACCTCTAACTATGCTCAACTTCTCCTGATCTAAACTCTAACTGTGCTCAACCTATCCCGATCTAAGCTCTAACTGTGCTCAACTTCTCGCGACCTAACCTATAACAATGCTCAACTTCTCTCGATCTAACCTCTAAATATGCTCAAACTCTCCCGATCTAACCTCTAACTATGTTCAACCTCTCCCGATCTAACCTCTAACTGTGCTCAACTTCTCCCCGATATAATCTCTAACTGTGCTCAACTTCTCCCGATCTAACCTCTAACTGTGCTCAACCTCTCCCGATCTAACCTCTAACAATGCTCAACTTCTCCCGATCTAATCACTAATTGTTCTCAACTTCTCCCGATCTAACCTCTAACTGTGCTCAACTTCTCCGATCTAACCTCTAACAATGCTGAACTTCTCCCGATCTAACCTCTAACTGTGCTCAACTTCTCCCGCTCAACCTTTCCCGATCTAACCTCTACCTGTTCTCAACCTCTCCCGATTTAATCACTAACTGTGCTTAACTTCTCCGATCTAACCTCTAACAATGCTCAACTTCTCCCGATCTAACCTCTAACTGTGCTCAACTTCTCCCGATCTAACCTCTAACTATGCTCAACTTCTTCCGATCTAACATCTAACTATGCCTAACCTATCCCGATCTAAGCTCTAACTGTGCTCAACTTCTCCCGAACTAACCTCAACTATGCTCAACTTCTCTCGATCTAACCTCTAAATATTCTCAAATTCTCCCGATCTAACCTCTAACTATGTTCAACCTCTCCCAATCTAACCTCTAACTATGCTCAACTTCTTCCGATCTAACCTCTAACTATGCCTAACCTCTCCCGATCTAACCTCTAACTGTGCTCAACCTCTCCCGATCTCACCTCTAACTGTGCTCAACTTCTCCCGATCTAACCTCTATCTATGCTCAACCTCTCCCGATCTCACCTCTAACTGTGCTCAACTTCTCCCGATCTATCCTCTAACTGTGCACAAACTCTCCCAATCTAACCTCTAACAATGCTCAGCTTCTCCCGATCTAATCTCTAATTGGGGTCAACTTCTCCCGATCTAACCTCTAACTGAGCTCAACTTCTCCGATCTAACCTCCAACAATGCTGAACTTCTCCCGATCTAATCTCTAATTGTGATCAATTTCTCCCGATCTAATGTCTAACTATGCTCAACCTCACCCCGATCTAAACTCGAACTATGGTCAACTTCTCCCGACCTAATCTCTAAGTAAGTTCAACCTCTCCCTGATCAAAGCTCTAATTGTGCACAACTTCTCCTGATCTAAACTCCAACTATGCTCAACCTCTCCCGATCTAACCTCTAACTGTGCTCAACTTCTCTGATCTAACCTCTAACAATGCTGAACTTCTCCCGATCTAACCTCTAACTGTGCTCAACTTCTTCCGATCTAACATCTATCTATGCCTAACCTATCCCGATCTAAGCTCTAACTGTGCTCAACTTCTCCCGAACTAACCTCTAACTATGCTCAACTTCTCTCGATCTAACCTCTAAATATTCTCAAATTCTCCCGATCTAACCTCTAACTATGTTCAACCTCTCCCAATCTAACCTCTAACTATGCTCAACTTCTTCCGATCTAACCTCTAACTATGGCTAACCGCTCCCGATCTAACCTCTAATTGTGCTCAACTTCTCCTGATCTATCCTCTAACTGTGCACATTCTCTCCCAATCTAACCTCTAACAATGCTCAGCTTCTCCCGATCTAATCTCTAATTGGGGTCAACTTCTCCCGATCTAACCTTAAACTGTGCTCAACTTCGCCCGATCTAACCTCTAACTGAGCTCAACTTCTCCGATCTAACCTCCAACAATGCTGAACTTCTCCCGATCTAATCTCTAATTGTGATCAATTTCTCCCGATCTAATGTCTAACTATGCTCAACCTCACCCCGATCTAAACTCGAACTATGGTCAACTTCTCCCGACCTAATCTCTAAGTAAGTTCAACCTCTCCCTGATCAAAGCTCTAATTGTGCACAACTTCTCCTGATCTAACCTCTAACTGCACTCAACCTCTCCCGATCTAACCTCTAACTATGCTCAACCTCTCCCGATCTAACATCTACCTGTTCTCAACCTCTCCAGATTTAACCACTAACTGTTCTTAACTGCTCCGATCTAACCTCTAACAATGCTCAACTTCTCCCGGTCTAATCCCTAATTGTGCTCAACTTCTCCCGATCTAACCTCTAACTGTGCTCAACTTCTCCCCGATCTAACCTCTTACTCTGCTCAACTTCTCCCGATCTAACCTCTAACTGTGCTCAACCTCTCCCGATCTAACATCTAACTGTGCTCAACTTCTCCGATCTAGCCTCTAACAATGCTCAACTTCTCCCGATCTAATTTCTAATTGTGCTCAACTTCTCCCGAACTAACCTCTAACTATGCTCAAGTTCTCCTGACCTAATCTCTAACTGTGCTCAACTTCTCCCCGATCAAACCTCTAACAATGCTCAACTTATCCCGATTTAACCTCTAACAATGCTCAACTTCTCCCAATCTAACCTCTGACTGTGCTCAACTTCTCCCGATCTAACCTCTGACTGTGCTCAACTTCTCCCGATCTAACCTCTGACTGTGCTCAACTTCTCCCGATCTCACCTCTAACTGTGCTCAATCTCTCCCGATCTAACCTCTGACTGTGCTCAACCTCTCCCGATCTAACATCTAACTGTGCTCAACTTCTCCGATCTAGCCTCTAACAATGCTCAACTTCTCCCTATCTAACCTCTAATTG
This sequence comes from Somniosus microcephalus, assembly GCF_052327205.1. Taxonomy (NCBI): domain Eukaryota; kingdom Metazoa; phylum Chordata; class Chondrichthyes; order Squaliformes; family Somniosidae; genus Somniosus; species Somniosus microcephalus. The sequence continues at coordinate 62,098,881 of NC_140999.1, read as the reverse complement.
TGCTCAACTTCTCCCGAACTAACCTCTAACTATGCTCAAGTTCTCCTGACCTAACCTCTAACTGTGCTCAACTTCTCCCCGATCAAACCTCGAACAATGCTCAACTTATCCCGATTTAACCTCTAACAATGCTCAACTTCTCCTGATCCAACCTCCAACTATGCTCAACTTCTCCCGATCTCACCTCTAACTGTGCTCAACCTCTCCCGATCTAACCTCTGACTGTGCTCAACTACTCCTGATCTAACCTCTAACTATGCTCCACTTCTCCCCGATCTAACCTATAACTATGCTCAACTTCTCCCGATCTAACCTCTAACTGTGCTCAAACTCTCCCAATCTAACCTCTAACAATGCTCAGCTTCTCCCGATCTAATCTCTAATTGTGCTCAACTTCTCCTGATCTAACCTTCAACTATGCTCAACTTCTCCCGATCTAACCTCTAACAATGCTGAACTTCTCCCGATCTAATTTCTAATAGTGATCAATTTCTCCCGATCTAATGTCTAACTATGCTCAACCTCACCCCGATCTAACCTCGACCTATCCTCAACTTCTCCCGTTCTAACATCTAACTGTACTCAACCTCTCCCGATTTAACCACTAACTGTCCTTAACTGCTCCGATCTAACCTCTAACAATGTTCAACTTCTCCTGATCTAACCTCTAACTGTGCTCAACTTCTCCCCGATCTAACCTCTAACTATAATCAACCTCTCCCAATCTAAGCTCTAACTGAGCTCAACCTCTCCCGATCTAAACTCTAACTGTGCTCAACTTCTCCCGACCTAACCTCTAACTATGTTCAACTTCTCCGGATCTAACCTCCAAGTAGGCTCAATCTCCCTCCGATCAAACCTGTAACTGTGCTCAGCTTCTCGCGATCTTACCTCTAACTATACACAACTTCTCCTGATCTACCTCTAACTATGCTCAACTTCTCCCTGATCTAACCTCTAACTGTGCTCAACTTCTCCCGATCTAACCTCTAACTGTGCTCAACATTTCCCGATCTAACCTCTAACTGTGCTCAACTTCTCCCGACCTAACCTCTAATTATGTTCTACTTCTCCCGATCTAACCTCTAACTATGCTCAACTTCTCCCGATCTAACCTCGAACTGTGCTCAAACTCTCCCAATCTAACCTCTAACAATGCTCAGCTTCTCCTGATCTAATCTCTAATTGTGCTCAACTTCTCCTGATCTAACCTCCAACTGTGCTCAACTTCTCCCGATCTAACCTCTAACAATGCTGAACTTCTCCCAACGGTGCTAACCACTATGCAGCATGGTGGCATAGTGGTTAGCACTGTTGCTTCACAGCGCCAGGGACCCGGGTTCAAATCCTGCCTCGGGTGACTGTCTGTGTGGAGTTTGCACATTCTCCCCGTGTTTGCGTGGGTTTTCTCCGGTTTCCTCCCACAGTCCAAAGATGTGCTGGTTAGGCTGATTGGCCATGATAAAAATTGGCCCTTAGTGTTAGGGGGGATTAAATACATCGGGTTACGGGGATAGGGCTTGGGTGGGATGGCTGTCGGTGTAGGGACCGGGTGCTAGGGTTTGGATGATCAGCCATGATCTCGTTGAATGGCAGAGCAGGCTCGAAGGGCCGAATGGCCTACTCCTGCTCCTATCTTCTATGTTTATACACAACCTCTCCTGATCTACCTCTAACTATGCTCAACTTCCCCCTGATCTAACCTCTAACTGTGCTCAACTTCGCCACCATCTAACCTCTAACTATGCTCAACTTCTCCCGATCTAACCTCTAACTATGCTCAACATCTCTCATCTAAATATGCTCAAATTCTCCCGATCTTACCTCTAATTATATTCAACCTCTCCTGATCTAACCACTAACTATAGACAACCTCTCCTGATATAAACTCTAACTGTGCTCAAACTCTCCCCGATCTAACCTCTAACTGTGCTCAATTTCTCCTGATCTAACCGCTAACTATGCTGCACTTCTCCCCGATCAACTTCTAACTATGCTCAACTTCTCTCGATCTAACCTCTAAATACGCTCAACTTCTCCCGATCTAACCTCTAACTGTACTCAACCTCTCCTGATCTAACCTCTAACTATGTTCAACATCTCCCGATCTAACCTGTACCTGTTCTCAACCTCTCCCGAGTTAACCACTAACTGTGCTTAACTTCTCCGATCTAACCGCTAACAATGCTCAACTTCTTCCGAACGAATCTCTAAATTTTTACACAGACACAGAAACCCCACAGTGCAGATAGAGGCCATTTCGGCCCATCGAGCCTGCACCGACACACATCCCACCCGATCCCCGTAACCCCTACACCAACACATATCCCACCCATCCCCGTAACCCCACGTATTTAATCCCCCTAACACTAAGGGTCAATTTATCATAGCCAATCAACCTAACCCGCACATCTTTGGACTGTGGGAGGAAACCGGAGCACCCAGAGGAAACCCACGCAAACACGGGGAGAATGTGCAAACTCCACACAGTCACCCGAGGCCGGATTCGAACCCGGGTCCCTGGCGCTGTGAGACAACAGTGCTAACCACTATGCCAACGTGCTCAACTTCTCCCGATCTAACCTCTAACTGTGCTCAACTTCTCCCCGATCTAACCTCTAACTATGATCAACCTCTCCCAATCTAAGCTCTAACTGTGCTCAACCTCTCCCGATCTACCCTCTAACTTTGCTCAACTTCTCCTGACCTAACCTCTAACTATGTAAGAAGTCACACAACACCAGGTTATAGTCCAACAGCTTTATTTGAAATCACAAGCTTTTGGAGCGCTGCTCCTTCTTCAGGTGAAGTGGAGAAATGCATAAAGGCACAGCTTATATAGTCAGAGAATCATGTCAGATGTTTACAGGTAACCTTTCCAACTGCCATTTCTCACACCTCGGCAGAGAGATAATCACAGCAGTCAAAGGTGTGAATGGTGTCCAAACAGGTCAGTCAGGGAAACATTACATCAAAGAACAATGAGGTGGGGTCACAAGGGGTCAAATATTGCAGATGCTGGGGTCTGTATGAAAAACAAAAAAACAGACAAAAAACATTTTTTTTGGCTGGAAATCACAGCAGGTCCGGCCGCATCTGTGTAGAGAGAACAAGCCAATGTCGACTCGAGTCTGGATGACCCTGCGTCAGGTGGGGTTACATGTAGCATGACATGAACCCAAGATCTCTGTTGAGGCCGTCCTCATGGGTGCGGAACTTGGCTATCAGTTTCTGCTCGACGATTTTGCGTTGTCGTGTGTCTCGAAGGCCGCCTGTGATTGTGATCAATTTCTCCTGATCTAATGTCTAAATATGCTCAACCTCACCCCGATCTAACTTCGACCTATCCTCAACTTCTCCCGATCTAACCTCTAACTGTACTCAACCTCTCCTGATCTAACCTCTAACTGTGCTCAACTTCTCCCGATCTAATCTCTAATTGTGCTCAACTTCTCCCGATCTAACCTCTAACTATGCTCAACTTCTCCCGACCTAACCTCTAAATATGTTCAACTTCTCCAGATCTAACCTCGAAGTAGGCTCAATCTCCCTCCGATCAAACCTGTAACTGTGCTCAACTTCTCACGATCTAACCTGTAACTATGCTCAACCTCTCCCGATCTAACCTCTAACTGTGCTCAAACTCTCCCGATCTAATGACTAACTGTGCTCAACTTCTCCCGACCTAACCACTAGCTGTGTTCAACTTCTCCGGATCGAACCTCCAAGTATGCTTTACCGCTCCCCGATCTAACCTCTAACTGTGCCTAACTTTTCCCGATCTAACTTTTAACTATGCTCAACCTCTCCCGATCAAACCTCTAACTGTGCTGACCCTCTCCTGATCTAAGCTCTAACTGTGCTCAACTTGTCCCCGATCTACCCTCTAACTATGCTCAACGTCTCCCGATCTAACCTCTAACTGTGCTCAACATCTCCCCGATCTAACCTCTAACTATGATCAACCACTCCCCGATCTAACATCTATGTGCTCAACTTCTTCCCGATCTACCCTCTAACTGTGCTCAACTTCTCCCGATCTAACCTCTAACTGTGCTCAGCTGGAGTACTGTGTGCAGTTCTGGTCGCCTCACTATAGGAAGGATGTGATTGCTTTGGAGAGGGTGCAGAGAAGATTCACCAGGATGTTACCTGGGATGGAGCGCCTCAGCTATGAAGAAAGACTAAACAGGCTGGGGTTGTTTTCCTTGGAGCAAAGGAGGCTGAGGGGGGACCTGATTGAGGTGTACAAAATGATGAGGGGCATAGATAGGGCATATAAAGAGGAACTTTTCCCCTTAGTAGGGGGGTCAATAACAAGGGGGCATAGATTCAGGGTAAGGGGCAGGAGATTTAGAGGGGATTTGAGGAGGAATTTTTTCACCCAGAGGGTGGTTGGAAGCTGGAACTCACTGCCTGAAAGGGTGGTAGAGGCAGGAACCCTCACAACATTCAAGAAGCATTTGGATGGGCACTTGAAATGCCATTGCATACAAGGCTATGGACCAAATGCTGGAAAATGGGATTAGACTGCACAGGGATTGATGGACGGCGCAGACACGATGGGCCGAAGGGCCTCTTCCTGCGCTGTAAAACTCCATGACTCTATGACTCTAATGCTCAACTTCTCCCGACCTAACCTGTATGATCAACTTCTCCCGTTCTAACCTCTAACTATGCTCAACTTCTCCCGATCTAACCTCCAACTGTACTCAACCTCTCCTGATTTAACCACTAACTGTCCTTAACTGCTCCGATCTAACCTCTAACAATGCTCAACTTCTCCCGATCTAACCTCTAACTGTGCTCAACTTCTCCCCGATCTAACCTCTAACAAGGATCAACCTCTCCCAATCAAAGCTCTAACTGTGCTCAACTTCTCCCCGATCTAACCTCTAACTGTGCTCAACCTCTCCTGATCTAACCTCTAACTATACACAACCTCTCCTGATCTACCTCTAACTGTGCTCAACTTCTCCCGATCTAACCGCTAACTGTGCTCAACGTCTCCTGATCTAACCTCTATCTATGCTCAACTTCTCCCGATCTTACCTCTAACTATGCTCAACTTCTCCTGATCTAACCTCTAACTATACACAACCTCTCCTGATCTACCTCTAACTTTGCTCAACTCCTCCTGATCTAAACTCTAACTGTGCTCAACCTATCCCGATCTAACCTCTAACTATGCTCAACTTCTCTCGATCTAACCACTAAATATACTCAAATTCTCCCGATCTAACCTCTAACTATGTTCAACCTCTCCCAATCTAACCTCTAACGATGCTCAACTTCTTCCGATCTAACCTCTAACTATGCCTAACCTCTCCCGATCTAACCTCTAGCTGTGCTCATCTTCTCCCCGATATAACTTCTAACTGTGCTCAACTTCTCCCGATCTAACCTCTAACTATGCTCAACTTCTTCCGATCTAACCTCTAACTATGCTCAACCTCTCCCGATCTAACCTCTAACAATGCTCAGCTTCTCCCGATCTAATCTCTAATTGTGCTCAACTTCTCCTGATCTAACCTTCAACTATGCTCAACTTCTCCCGATCTAACCTCTAACTGTGCTCATCTTCTCCGATCTAACCTCTAACAATGCTGATGTTCTCCTGATCTAATCTCTAATTGTGATCAATTTCTCCCGATCTAATGTCTAACTATGCTCAACCTCACCCCGATCTAACCTCGACCTATGCTCAACTTCTCCTGATCTAACCTCTAACTGTACTCAACCTCTCCCGATCTAACCTCTAACTATGCCCAACCTCTCCTGATCAAACCTCTACCTGTTCTCAACCTCTGCCGATTTAACCACAAACTATGCTTAACTTTTCCGATCTAACCTCCAACAATGCTCAACTTCTTCCGATCTAATCTCTAAATGTGCTCCACTTCTCCGGATCTAACCTCGAAGTAGGCTCAATCTCCCTCCGATCAAACCTGTAACTGTGCTCAACTTCTCACGATCTAACCTCTAACTATGCTCAAACTCTCCTGATCAAACCTCTAACTGTGCTCAAATTCTCCCGATCTAACCACTAACTGTGCTCAACTTCTCCCGACCTAACATCTAACTATGTTCAACTTCTCCGGATCTAACCTCCAAGTATGCTTTACCGCTCCCCGATCAAAGCTCTAACTGCGCTCAACTTTTCCCGATCTAACATCTAACTGTGCTCAACTTCTCCCGATCTAACCTCTAACTGTGCTCAACTTCTCCCGATCTAACCTCTAACCGTGCTCAACATCTCCCGATCTAACCTCAAACTGTGCTCAACCTATCCCGATCTAAGTTCTAACTGTGCTCAACTTCTCCCGACCTAACCTCTAACTATGCTCAACTTCTCTCGATCTAACCTCTAAATATGCTCAAATTCTCCCGATCTAACCTTTAACTATGTTCAACCTCTCCCAATCTAACCTCTAACTGTGCTCAACTTCTCCCCGATATAACCTCTAACTGTGCTCAACTTCTCCCGATCTAACCTCTAACTGTGCTCAACCTCTCCCGATCTAACCTCTAACTGTGCTCAACCTCTCCCGATCTAACCTCTAACTGTGCTCAACCTCTCCCCGATCTAACCTCTAACTGTGCTCAACTTCACCCGATCTAACCTCTAAATGTACTCAACTTCTCCGTTCTAACGTCTAACAATGCTGAACTTCTCCCGATCTAACCTCCAACTATGCTCAACCTCACCCCAATCTAACCTCGGCCTACGCTCAACTTCTCCCGATCTAATCTCTAACTATGATCAACCTCTCCCCGATCTAACCTCTAACTATGCTCAACTTCTCCCGATCTAACCTCTAACTATGCTAAACTTTTCCGATCTAACCTCTAACTGTGCTCAACTTCTCCCGACCTAACCTCTAACTATGCACAACCTCTCCCGATCTAACCTCTAACTATGCTCAACTTTTCCCGATCAACCTCTAACTGTGCACAACTTCTCCCGATTTAAACTCTAACACTCGGAGCACGGAGCCTGGGAGGTGAGGAGCCCGGTATAAAAACTGGCGACCAGCGAGGCGTACCAACTCAGCAGCGGGGAGAGAGGTAAAAAGAAATCAGTGTGTGACGTCATCAGGGAGCAGGTAAGTGATTGGTTGGTGAGTATTTCTCTTTTTTTAAACTTAAACTCTGTAGTTTATAGTTACTAGGGTCTTTTCTGGTGTAGCAGGTACTGTTGGTAGTCTATACAAGCGCCTTAGAGATATCTTTAATTGGTGATAGTAAATTAATTAAAATTAATTAAAGGGTAAGTCATGCCAGGAGAGCCCAGCCCTGTGATGTGCTCCTCCTGCTCCATGTGGGAATTCAGGGACACTGCCCCTGGTGACTACGTGTGCAGGAAATGCATCCATCTGCAGCTACTAGCAGACCGCATTGAGGAGCTGGAGCTGCGGGTGGATGGGTTGTGGAGCATTCATGATGCTGAGAAGTTCGTGGATAGCACGTTTAATGAGTTGGTCACACCGCAGGGAAGGGCTGCACAGGAAGAAAGGAAAGGGGTGACCATCAGGCGGAGCAATAGAAGTAGGCAGGTAGTGCAGAAACCCCCTGTGACCATTCCCCTCTCAAACAAGTATACCGCTTTGGATACTGTTGAGGGGGATGACTCACCAGGGGAAGGCAGCAGCAGCCAGCTTCCTGGCACTGGGGGTGCTCCTGCTGCCCAGGAAGGGAGGAAAAAGAGTGGGAGAGCAATAGTGGTAGGGGATTCTATAGTAAGGGGAACAGATAGGCGTTTCTGTGGCCGTAGACGTGAATCCAGGATAGTTTGTTGCCTCCCTGGTGCCAGGGTCAAGGATGTCACTGAGCGGCTGCAGGGCATTCTGGAGGGGGAGGGTGAACAGCCAGAGGTCATGGTCCACATTGGTACCAACGACATAGGTAAAAAGAGGGATGAGGTCCTGCAGCAAGAATTTAGGGAGCTAGGGGCAAGATTAATGAGCAGGACCTCAAAGGTTGTAATCTCTGGATTACTCCCGGTGCCACGTGCTAGTGAGTATAGGAATGGGAGGATAGAACAGATGAATGCGTGGCTAAAGGGATGGTGCAGGAGGGAGGGCTTTAGTTTCCTGGAGCACTGGGTCTGCTTCTGGGACAGGTGGGACTTGTACAAGTCGGACGGTTTACACCTGAACCAGAGGGGAACCAATATCCTTGCGGGGAGGTTTGCTAGCACTGCTGGGGGGGGTTTAAACTAACTCGGCAGGGGGATGGGATACAGAGTGGAGTTACAGTAGGGGGTGATGTACAGCCAAATACGGAGGAAAAAACAAGTCAGCAGGGAAGGCAGAGCAAAGATGTGAAGGCAAAAGGGAATATGGCAGGGCTGGAAGGCATTTATTTTAATGCAAGGAGTCTTGCAAATAAGGTGGATGAACTGAAGTTGTTGTTGAACACATGGGAGTACGATATTGTTGCTATCACGGAGACATGGTTGAGGGAGGGTCAGGACTGGCAGCTGAATATTCCGGGGTATAGAACCTTCAGGCGAGACAGAGGGGGGTGTAAAAGGGGAGGGGGTGTTGCAATATTAATTAAGGAGTCAATTACTGCTGTAAGGAGGGATGATATATTAGCGGGTTCCTCTAATGAGGCCATATGGGTAGAACTTAAAAACAAAAAGGGGTCAAGCACTTTGCTGGGAGTGTACTATAGGCCCCCAAACAGTCAGGGGGAGATAGAGAAACAGATATGTAGGCAAATCTCAGAAAAGTGTGAAAATAATAGGGTAATAATAGTGGGGGATTTCAACTTCCCCAATATAAATTGGGATAGTCAGAGTGTGAAAGGCTTAGAGGGTGCAGAATTCTTAAAGTGCATCCAGGAGAGCTTTTTGAGCCAGCATGTAGAAAGTCTTACAAGAGAGGGGGCGGTACTGGACCTAATTCTAGGGAATGTAGCCGGGCAGGTGGTGGAAGTGTCTGTAGGGGAGCATTTTGGCGATAGTGACCATAATTCGGTGAGATTTAAGGTGGTCATGGAAAAAGACAAAGACGGCCCGAAAATAAGGGTTCTAAATTGGGGGAAGGCCGATTTTAATAAGATAAGGCAGGATCTGGCCAAAGTGGACTGGGAGCAGCTACTTATAGGAAAATCCACATCAAAACAGTGGGAGGCTTTCAGAAGGGAAATAGAGAGAGTACAACACCAACATGTTCCTGTAAAGGTCAAGGGTGGGACCAACAAGCAAAGGGAACCTTGGATGACAAGGGATATACAAAAATGCATTAGAAAAAAAAGGGGGGCTTTTGGCAGTTACAAAATACAAAAGACGGAGGAAGCCCTAGAGGAGTATAAAAGGTGCAGGGGCATACTTAAAAAGGAAATTAGGAGGGCGAGGAGGGGCCATGAAATAACACTGGCGAGCAAAATAAAGGAAAATCCTAAGATGTTTTATAAGTATATTAAGGGCAAGAGGATAACCAGGGAAAGGGTAGGGCCCATTAGGGACCAAAGTGGCAAGCTGTGTGTAGAGCCAGATGAAGTAGGTGGGGTTTTAAATGAATTTTTTGCCTCTGTGTTCACTATGGAAAAAGACGATGTAGGCATAGAAGTCGGGCAAGGGGGCTGTGACATACTTGAACATATTAGCATCGAGAGGGAGGAGGTACTAGCGGTTTTAGCAGGCCAAAAAGTGGATAAATCCCCAGGCCCGGACGAGATGTATCCCAGGCTGTTGTGTGAGGCAAAGGAAGAGATTGCAGGGGCTCTGACACAAATTTTCAGAACCTCTCTGGCCACAGGGGATGTACCAGAGGACTGGAGAACAGCTAACGTAGTACCATTATTCAAGAAGGGTAGCAGGGATAAATCAGGGAATTACAGGCCAGTGAGCCTAACATCTGTGGTAGGGAAATTATTGGAAAAAATTCTGAGGGACAAAATTAGTCTCCACTTGGAGAGGCAAGGATTAATTGGGGATAGTCAGCATGGCTTTGTCAAGGGTAAATCATGTCTGACCAATCTGATTGAATTTTTCGAGGGGGTGACTAGGTGTGTGGATGAGGGAAATGCTGTGGATGTGGTTTACATGGACTTCAGTAAAGCTTTTGACAAAGTCCCGCATAGGAGACTGGTCAAGAAGGTAAGAGCCCATGGGATCCAGGGGGCCTTGGCGCGTTGGATCCTAAACTGGCTGAGTGGCAGGAGGCAGAGGGCGATGGTCGAAGGTTGCTTTTGTGAATGGAAGCCTGTGTCCAGTGGGGTACCTCAGGGATCGGTGCTGGGTCCCTTGCTGTTTGTGATCTACATTAATGATTTGGATGAGAATGTAAAGGGTATGCTCAGTAAGTTCGCGGATGACACGAAAATTGGTGGGGTGGTAAATTGCGAGGAGGAAAGCCTCAGGCTACAGGACGATATTAACGGGTTGGTCAGATGGGCGGAAAAGTGGCAAATGGAATTTAATTCGGAAAAGTGCGAGGTGATGCATTTTGGACGGACAAATAAGGCAAGGGAATACACAATGAGTGGTAGGACCCTAGGAAGTACAGAGGGTCAGAGGGACCTTGGTGTAAATGTACATAGATCCCTGAAGGCAGCGGAACAGGTAGATAAGGTGGTTAAAAAGGCATATGGGATACTTGCCTTCATTAGCAGAGGCATAGAATATAAGAGCAGGGAGGTTATGATGGAGCTGTACAAAACGCTGGTGAGGCCACAGCTGGAGTACTGTGTGCAGTTCTGGTCGCCTCACTATAGGAAGGATGTGATTGCTTTGGAGAGGGTGCAGAGAAGATTCACCAGGATGTTACCTGGGATGGAGCGCCTCAGCTATGAAGAGAGACTAAACAGGCTGGGGTTGTTTTCCTTGGAGCAAAGGAGGCTGAGGGGGGACCTGATTGAGGTGTACAAAATGATGAGGGGCATAGATAGGGCATATAAAGAGGAACTTTTCCCCTTAGTAGGGGGGTCAATAACAAGGGGGCATAGATTCAGGGTAAGGGGCAGGAGATTTAGAGGGGATTTGAGGAGGAATTTTTTCACCCAGAGGGTGGTTGGAAGCTGGAACTCACTGCCTGAAAGGGTGGTAGAGGCAGGAACCCTCACAACATTCAAGAAGCATTTGGATGGGCACTTGAAATGCCATTGCATACAAGGCTATGGACCAAATGCTGGAAAATGGGATTAGACTGCACAGGGATTGATGGACGGCGCAGACACGATGGGCCGAAGGGCCTCTTCCTGCGCTGTAAAACTCCATGACTCTATGACTCTAATGCTCAACTTCTCCCGACCTAACCTGTATGATCAACTTCTCCCGTTCTAACCTCTAACTGTGCTCAACTTCTCCCGATCTAACCTCTAACTGTACTCAACCTCTCCTGATTTAACCACTAACTGTCCTTAACTGCTCCGATCTAACCTCTAACAATGCTCAACTTCTCCCGATCTAACCTCTAACTGTGCTCAACTTCTCCCCGATCTAACCTCTAACAAGGATCAACCTCTCCCAATCAAAGCTCTAACTGTGCTCAACTTCTCCCGACCTAACCTCTAACTATGTTCAACTTCTCCGGATCTCACCTCCAAGTAGGCTCAATCTCCCTCCGATCAAACCTGTAACTTTGCTCAACTTCTTGCAATCGTACCTCTAACTATACACAACCTCTCCCGATCTAACCTCTAACTGTGCTCAACCTCTCCTGATCTAACCTCTAACTGTGCTCAACTTCTCCCGATCTAACCTCTATCTATGCTCAACTTCTCCCGATCTTACCTCTAACTATGCTCAACTTCTCCCGATCTAACCTCTATCTATGCTCAACTTCTCCCGATCTAACCTCTAACTATACACAACCTCTCCTGATCTAACCTCTAACTATACACAACCTCTCCTGATCTAACCTCTAACTATACACAACCTCTCCTGATCTACCTCTAACTGTGCTCAACTTCTCCCGATCTAACCGCTAACTGTGCTCAACGTCTCCTGATCTAACCTCTAACTCTACACAACTTCTCCCGATCTAACCTCTAACTTTGCTCAACTTCTCCCGATCTAAACTCTAACTGTGCTCAACCTATCCCGATCTAAGCTCTAACTGTGCTCAACCTCTCCCGACCTAACCTCTAACTATGCTCAACTTCTCTCGATCTAACCTCTAAATATACTCAAATTCTCCCGATCTAACCTCTAACTATGTTCAACCTCTCCCAATCTAACCTCTAACGATGCTCAACTTCTTCCGATCTAACCTCTAACTATGCCTAACCTCTCCCGATCTAACCTCTAGCTGTGCTCATCTTCTCCCCGATATAACTTCTAACTGTGCTCAACTTCTCCCGATCTAACCTCTAACTATGCTCAACTTCTTCCGATCTAACCTCTAACTATGCTCAACCTCTCCCGATCTAACCTCTAACAATGCTCAGCTTCTCCCGATCTAATCTCTAATTGTGCTCAACTTCTCCTGATCTAACCTTCAACTATGCTCAACTTCTCCCGATCTAACCTCTAACTGTGCTCATCTTCTCCGATCTAACCTCTAACAATGCTGATCTTCTCCCGATCTAATCTCTAATTGTGATCAATTTCTCCCGATCTAATGTCTAACTATGCTCAACCTCACCCCGATCTAACCTCGACCTATGCTCAACTTCTCCTGATCTAACCTCTAATTGTGATCAATTTCTCCCGATCTAATATCTAACTATGCTCAACCTCACCCCGATCTAACCTCGACCTATGCTCAACTTCTCCTGATCTAATCTCTAATTGTGATCAATTTCTCCCGATCTAATATCTAACTATGCTCAACCTCACCCCGATCTAACCTCGACCTATGCTCAACTTCTCCTGATCTAACCTCTAACTGTACTCAACCTCTCCCGATCTAACCTCTAACTATGCCCAACCTCTCCTGATCAAACCTCTACCTGTTCTCAACCTCTGCCGATTTAACCACAAACTATGCTTAACTTTTCCGATCTAACCTCCAACAATGCTCAACTTCTTCCGATCTAATCTCTAAATGTGCTCTACTTCTCCGGATCTAACCTCGAAGTAGGCTCAATCTCCCTCCGATCAAACCTGTAACTGTGCTCAACTTCTCACGATCTAACCTCTAACTATGCTCAAACTCTCCTGATCAAACCTCTAACTGTGCTCAACTTCTCCCGACCTAACATCTAACTATGTTCAACTTCTCCGGATCTAACCTCCAAGTATGCTTTACCGCTCCCCGATCAAAGCTCTAACTGCGCTCAACTTTTCCCGATCTAACTGTGCTCAACTTCTCCCGATCTAACCTCTAACTGTGCTCAACTTCTCCCGATCTAACCTCTAACCGTGCTCAACATCTCCCGATCTAACCTCAAACTGTGCTCAACCTATCCCGATCTAAGTTCTAACTGTGCTCAACTTCTCCCGACCTAACCTCTAACTATGCTCAACTTCTCTCGATCTAACCTCTAAATATGCTCAAATTCTCCCGATCTAACCTTTAACTATGTTCAACCTCTCCCAATCTAACCTCTAACTGTGCTCAACTTCTCCCCGATATAACCTCTAACTGTGCTCAACTTCTCCCGATCTAACCTCTAACTGTGCTCAACCTCTCCCGATCTAACCTCTAACTGTGCTCAACCTCTCCCGATCTAACCTCTAACTGTGCTCAACCTCTCCCCGATCTAACCTCTAACTGTGCTCAACTTCACCCGATCTAACCTCTAAATGTACTCAACTTCTCTGTTCTAACGTCTAACAATGCTGAACTTCTCCCGATCTAACCTCCAACTATGCTCAACCTCACCCCAATCTAACCTCGGCCTACGCTCAACTTCTCCCGATCTAATCTCTAACTATGATCAACCTCTCCCCGATCTAACCTCTAACTATGCTCAACTTCTCCCGATCTAACCTCTAACTATGCTAAACTTTTCCGATCTAACCTCTAACTGTGCTCAACTTCTCCCGACCTAACCTCTAACTATGCACAACCTCTCCCGCTCTAACCTCTAACTATGCTCAACTTTTCCCGATCAACCTCTAACTGTGCACAACTTCTCCCGATTTAAACTCTAACAATGCTCAACTTCTCCCGACCTAACCTCTATGATCAACTTCTCCCGATCTAACCTCTAACTCTGCCCAACTTCTCCCGATCTATCCTCTAACTATGCTCAACCTCTCCCGATCTAACTTCTAACTGTGCTCAACTTCTTCCAATCTAATCTCTAATTGTGCTCAACCTCTCCCGATGTAACCTCTAACTATGCTCAACCTCTCCCGATCTAACCTCTATGTTCAACTTCTCCCAATCTAACCTCTAACTGTGCTCAATTTCTCCTGATCTAATCTCTAACTGTGCTCAATTTCTCCCGATCTAACCTCTAACTGTATTGAGCTGTAGGGGTGGTTTGTGGTGGATGGACGGTATTTGGCCACCAGATGGAGACAACGTCCCCCTCTCACTCCAATTCAGTTGACGGCCACATCCACCTCCAACACACCTGAGGCAAATCTACCCATTAGCTCAGGAGTTCAAAAGGCAAACTGGTGCGTCCCTTCAGGGCCAGTGCCAGTGCCAGTGCCAGTGCCAAGTCCAAGTCCAAGTCCGCTGTTGGAGCCCAGCTTGCAGCTGTCACAGAGAGGTCTGCTGTTGAACCCGGGTGGAATATTGTTTAGTTCTAAGAGCCTGATGTGATCCCTGGACTGGCTGAGAAAGATCCAGTGGTAAAGTAATCCTGGCTTATTGTTTTTTTGAGAAAACTGATTTAATGACTGTCTTCCTAACCACCCGGGGCGGGTGATGGTTTTGTTCTTCATTTTTCTTTTTGAACGTTATGTTGTTGAATTTTGCCAGACGTGAACATTTTCCCCCCGTTTTCTAAAAATAAAACACAGCTAACTGCTGTTTTTCACTTACCAATCTTGTGACTTTGCTTGTGTCCTCCACTCCCTGCATCAACACACCCTTCGGTCTAGGTGGTGGTTGATTTCACTGTGCTCAACTTCTTCCGATCTAACCATTAACTATGCTCAACTTCTCCCAATCTAACCTCTGACTGTGCTCAACTTCTCCCGATCTAACCTCTGACTGTGCTCAACTTCTCCCAATCTAACCATTAACTATGCTCAACTTCTCCCAATCTAACCTCTGACTGTGCTCAACTTCTCCCAATCTAACCTCTGACTGTGCTCAACTTCTCCCAATCTAACCTCTGACTGTGCTCAACTTCTCCCGATCTAACCTCTGACTGTGCTCAACTTCTCCCAATCTAACCTCTGACTGTGCTCAACTTCTCCCGATCTAACCTCTGACTGTGCTCAACTTCTCCCAATCTAACCTCTGACTGTGCTCAACTTCTCCCGATCTAAGCTCTGACTGTGCTCAACTTCTCCCGATCTAACCTCTGACTGTGCTCAACTTCTCCCGATCTAACCTCTGACTGTGCTCAACTTCTCCCGATCTAACCTCTGACTGTGCTCAACTTCTCCCGATCTAACCTCTGACTGTGCTCAACTTCTCCCGATCTAACCTCTGACTGTGCTCAACTTCTCCCGATCTAACCTCTGACTGTGCTCAACTTCTCCCAATCTAACCTCTGACTGTGCTCAACTTCTCCCGATCTAACCTCTGACTGTGCTCAACTTCTCCTGATCTAAGCTCTGACTGTGCTCAACTTCTCACGATTCAACCTCTAACTATGCTCAATAGAATATGAGAGTAAGCTTGCGAGGAACATAAAAACTGACTGTAAAAGCTTTTATAGATATGTGTGAAGAGACAAAGAGTCGTGAAGGCAAGCATAGGTCCCTTGCAGTCAGAATCAGGGGAATTTATAATGGGGAACAAAAAAATGGCAGACCAATTAAATACATACTTTGGTTCTGTCTTCACAAAGGAGGACACAAATAACTTCAGAGATGTCAGGGAACATAGGGTCTAATGAGAGGGAGGAACTGAAAGAAATCAGTATTTGTAGGGAAATTGACGGGATTGAAGGCCGATAAATCCCCCGGGCTTGATAATCTACATCCTAGGGTACTTAAGGAAGTGGCCTTAGAAATAGTAGATGCATTTCTGGTCATCTTCCAAAATTCAATAGACTCTGGATCAGTTCCCATGGATTGGCGGGTAGCTAATGTTACCCCACTATTCAAAAAAAGGCGGTAGAGAGAAAACAGGGAATTATAGACCGGTAAATCATGCTTGACTAATCTACTGGAATTTTTTGAGGATGTAACTGGTAGAATAGATAAGGGAGAACCATTGGATGTGGTGTATTTGGACTTTCAGAAGGCTATCGATAAGTTCCCGCATTAGAGATTAGCGTGTAAAGTTAAGGCACATGGGATTGGGGGCAAGCTACTGACTTGGATAGAGAATTGGTTGGCAGACAGGAAGCAAAGAATAGGAATAAACGGCTCTTTTTCCGAGTGACTGGCAGTGACTACTGGGGTACCACAGGGATTGGTCCCAGGACTCCAGCTATTCACAATATATATTAATGATCTAGACAAGAGAACTAGATGTAATATCTCCAAGTTTGCAGATGACACAAAGCTGGGTGGGTGTGTGTGCTGTGAGGAGGATGCTGAGAAACTCCAGTATGATTTGGACAGGTTGGATGATTGGGCAAAAGCATAGCAGATGCAGTATAATGTGGATAAATGCGAGGTTATCCACTTTGGTGGCAAAAATAGGAAGGCAGATTATTATCTGAACGGCAATAGATTGGGAGAAGGGGAAGTGCAACGAGACCTGGGTGTCCTTGTGCACCAGTCGCTGAAGGTAAGCATGCAGGTGCAGCAGGCGGTTAAGAAGGCAAATGGTATGTTGGCCTTCATAGCGAGAGGGTTCGTGTACAAGAACAAGGATGTCTTGCTGCAGTTGTACAGGGCCTTGTTGAGACCACACCTTGAGTATTGTGTGCAGTTTTGGTCGCCTTATCTGAGGAAGGATGTTCTTGCCATGGAGGGAGTGCAGCGAAGATTCACCAGACTGATACCTGGGATGGCAGGAATGACGTATGAGGAGAGATTGGGTTGATTGGGCTTATACTCGCTGGAGTTTAGAAGAATGAGAGGGGATCTCATTGAAACTTATAAAATTCTAACAGGACTGGACAGACTGGATGCAGGAAGGATGTTCCCGATGGTCGGGGAGTCCAGAACCAGGGATCACAGTCTAAGGATAAGGAGTAAGCCATTTAGGATAGAAATGAGGAGGAATTTCTTCACCAGAGAGTGGTGAACCTATGGAATTCTCTATCACAGAAGGCAGTGGAGGTCAATTCATTAAATATATTCAAGAACGAGTTGGATATATTTCTTAATGTTAAAGGGATCAAGGGATATGGGGAGAAGGCAGGGACAGGGTACTGAAATTGGATGATCAGCCATGATCTCATTGAAAGGTGGAGCAGGCTCGAGGGGCTGAATGGCCTACTCCTGCTCCTATCTTCTATGTTTCTGTGTATGCTCAACTCCTCCCGATCTAACCTAACTATGATCAACTTCTCCCGATCTAACCTCTAACTATGCTCAACTTCTCCTGAACTAACCGCTATGTTCAACTTCTCCCAATCTAACCTCTAACTAGGCTCAACTTCTCCTGATCTAACCTTTAACTATGCTCAACTTCTCCCGATCTAACCTCTGTTCAACTTCTCCTCCTGTCTAACCTCTCAATCCTGCTCCACATTCTCCCCCTGCCCACCTAACCCTATTCTATCTTCTCCCCCTGCCCACCTAACCCCATTCTATCTTCTCCCCCTGCCCACCTAACCCTATTCTATCTTCTCCCCCTGCCCACCTAACCCTATTCTATCTTCTCCCCATATCCACCTCTAACCCTATTCTATTCTCCCCCTCCTCACCCTTAAACCTGCTCTACCATTCCACTTCGCCTCCGACATTGAACTGCTTTCTACCTTCCCCCTTCACCTCCAACGTCTTTCTACCTTCCCTTTAATGGCCTCCAACATCATAGTGCAATGTCACAGGAGATTGACTCGTTTGAATACAATTACTGACAAGTGATGATTTATTTTGAAATCTTTTTTCATTACCCATGCATAAATCCGAACAGGTTTATTTTCTGAAGACACAGTAATGTAATTGGTCCATGGAGAAGGTCACTAGGAGAAATTACCACCTTTGCACATCTACCTCGTTAGGAAAGATTGAAATCCAACACCATCATTACACAAGGTGCAACTCCCTGGCACGGCAAATTCTCAACAAGTATATTATAATTCAGCATCTTCTTTAAACCAGCATGAAAAAAAGGGTTGGTTTATTAACTGATGAGCACGGGTCAAATCCTGGAACTCCCCATGTAACAACACCTTGTAATTCATTTGAATGCATATCCATACTTTGTCATCAACCACCTTGCGCAGTACACACCTCAACCATGTTCATACAATCTCAAGAACTCACTCGCTCCTTCAAACCCCTCAGGACCTGACCTGATGAAGTTCCACCACTTCTACATTCCACGCCACATCTTCTGCTCCCGACTGAAGCAGGCATCAATTCAATCCCTCAGAAATATCATTAGAAGCTGGTATCCACTGCAGTGGGTTGCAGATTGCTCCATTAGTTACTTCAAGTTAAGGAAGTAGTGGTTTCTTGAACCGAGAATCTTGTCCTCTGGGCTCCATCAAGGTCTTTGCACAAACTCTTTCCACATCCATATTTTAAATTCCAATATTTAAACCTGTCCACTCCCCAAAAAATGTCATCCTATTCATAGAATAGACTGAGGTTCACCCAAAACAACAGGATGCACCCTCAATGCATTTATATGTAGTATGAGGCTCTTTTTAACAGAAGAAACATTTCAAAAATACACCTCTGATACAGCATTGGCAATATATCATTCCCAAAGACTGCTACAAAGTGCTACCTAGATACAGAAACTAAAGTAATGCAATTATCCAGTCACAGGTACACAAAGTCCACATCACAGCAACCAGTGAATCATTACATTTATTTCAAGTTTTCTCCCTTTATCTCCTAAGGCTTCTGATTCATGCTTAGCAATGGCTTCAAAGATACAGGCACAATTCTAATACCTCAAAGTTTAAAAACATTTATTCTTGGGACATGGGCATCACTGGCAAGGCCAGCATTTATTGCCCATCTCTAGTTGCTCGCGAGAAGGTGGTGCACTGTGTGGTGAAAGAAAGATTTGCATTTATATAGCGCCTTTCACGACCACTGGATGTCTCCAATCACTTTACAGCCAATGAAATACTATTTGAAGTGGAGTCACTGTTGTAATGTGGGAAATTCAGCAGCCAATTTACACACAAGGTCCCACAAACAGCAATGTGATAATGACCAGATATAAGTTTTTGTTATGTTGGTTGAGGGATAAATATTGGCTAGGACACCAGGGAGAACTCCCCTGCTCTTCTTTGAAATAGTGCCAGGGGATCTTTTACTTCCACCTGAGAGAGCAGACGGGGCCTTGGTTTAATGTCTCATCCAAAAGACGGCACCTCCGACAGTGCAGCACTCCCCTGGAGTATCAGCCTAGCTTGATGTGCTCAAGTCCCTGGAGTGGGACTTGAACCCACAGCCTTCTGACTCAGAGGCAAGTGTGCTACCAACTGGTGCTCCCACAGTGGTTAGGTAGGGCGTTCCAGGATTTTGACAGAGCAACAATGGAACAACGATATATGTCCAAGTCAGGATGATGTGTGACTTGGAGGGGAACTTGGGAGGTGATAGTGTTCCCATGCACATGCTGCTCTTGTCCTTCTGTGGTGGTAAGTCGAGGGTTTGGGAGGTGCTGTTGAAGTCTAACTGTAGTGTCCCCATCACTGCCTCAGCTAAGATCAGCTGACTCATAGGAATGCAAGGAGGCCATTCAGCCCCTTGAGCCAGTTCTGCCATTCTATTAGACCATGGCTGATCTGTACCTCAACCCCATTTACCCAACTTTGATCTGATATCCGTTGTAACTGTTATCTAACAAACCATATTCATACAATTAAAGTGCTGTAAAACACTTTCACTGGGAGGGAAAATAATAATTTTGGATATTTATTTCAGGAATCCAATTAGCACCAATACTCCTGCAGCAAGAGTGGTACCCAACAGTCCAGTGATGTGGCCCAACATGCAGTTCCTATGGGGTACTATTAAGGTTTGTTGGGAAGGCATGGCAACACTTACCTCAACATCTCTGCTGCAAACATGGTTTCACAACTGCCTCTTGCTGTGAGGTGGCCTTTGTGTACCTGTGACGCCCATATACAAAAGTGGGGACAAAATCGACCCAAACAACTATCGAGGCATCTGTGTAAACAGTAACCTGGGGAAGGTATTCTGTAGCATCATAAACAAAAGACTTATAAACTTCCTTGAGGAGCACAATGTCTTGAGTAAAAGCCAAATTGGATTCCTGCCAAACTATAGAACATCCGATCATATCTTCACCCTACAGACCCTAATTGACAAACACGTTCACAATAACAAAAGCAAAATCTACGCATGCTTTGTAGATTTCCAGAAGGCTTTCGACTCCATCTGGCATGACGGTTTATTCCTGAAACTTATCGAAAGTGGGGTAGGAGGGAAAACATATGATGTAATTAAATCAATGTATACAAACAACAAATGTGCAGTTAAAATTGGAGACAAACAAACAAAATACTTCCCACAGGGGCGGGGGGTGACGCAGGGCTCGCCAATCTCACCGACACTCTTTAATATTTACATAAATGGATTGGCAAAACTACTTGAACAATCTACAGCACCCGGCCTCACCCTATATGAATCCAAGGTTAAATTCCTCCTCTATGCAGACGACCTGGTTCTGCTGTCACCTACTAAAGAGGGGCTACAGCAAAACCTGGACCTGCTGGAGTGGTACTGCCAGACTTGGGCCCTGACAATAAATCCCCAAAAAACCAAAGTCCTTGTGTTCCAGCAAAGATCCAAACATCAGGGACCCAAAATAAATTTCACAGTAGGAACAACCAAAATTGAACAAACCACTAACTACACATACTTGGGCTTAAAAATCAGTTCTACGGGAAACTTCAAACTGGCTGTGAATGAACTGAAAGAGAAAGCAAGAAGGGCTTTCTATGCCATCAAAAAATCAATCCAAATAGAAATCCCAATTAGCATTTGGCTCAAAATTTTCAAATCAGTAATTGAACCAATTGCACTCTATGGCAGTGAGGTATGGGGACCGCTAACTCAACAAGAATTTGCAAAATGGGACAAACACCCAATTGAGATCCTACATGCAGAATTCTGTAAAAGTATCCTCCGGACTCAAAGGAAAACAGTAAACAATGCATGCAGGGCGGAACTAGGCCAATATCCATTAATAATCACTATCCAAAAAAGAGCCACCAAATTTTGGAATCACCTACAAATGAGCAATCCCCAATGCTATCACTACGACGCCCTGAAATGCCAAGAGCTGACCATAAAGAAGAATACCCTCAGTCAACTAGTCCTGGGACTCAGTGAAGTAACTACTAACAATACTAACAATAACCAGCCCCAGGACAGTGACAGGGTAACACAAAGAATTCGACCCAACACAATCGTCGCTAAGCAA
Organism: Somniosus microcephalus; assembly: GCF_052327205.1. NCBI lineage: Eukaryota > Metazoa > Chordata > Chondrichthyes > Squaliformes > Somniosidae > Somniosus > Somniosus microcephalus. The sequence goes on along the minus strand of NC_140999.1, from coordinate 62,077,318 downwards.
AAGGAAAAATATCTGACATATTGGGCAGAAACAACAAAAACCCAAAGCAAACTCAATTGCTACTTGGCCCTAAACAGACAATACAACATAGCTGATTACCTGACCATGGTAAAGGATAACAAACTGAGAAGAACCTTGACAAGGTACAGACTTAGCGAACATAGCCTAGCGATCGAAAAAGGCAGACACAGGCAGACCAGGCTGCCAAGAGAGGACAGGATATGCTCTCACTGCAGTCAGGGAGTGGTGGAGACAGAGATGCACTTCCTCACAGCTTGTGGAAAATATCAGGGCATCAGGGAGAATTTCTACCAAAAATTCTCACAAATATGCCCTGATTTCAGAAATCTGAATGACAACCAAAAACTCCCATTCCTACTGGGAGAGGAGAGAAGCTGTGTAACGCTGGCGGCGCACTATGTTGCAGCTTGCCATGAACAGAGGGACAACCAGTAAGCTAAGAAAAAAATATATATAAACAATGCGAATGTATATTTATACACTCAGGGATATACCTGTTTATACACTGTATGAATAGAACTGCGTTTATGTGCTGAACCATAAATGTATTTTGATGCTTTGGCAACATAAGATGTAACTTATCATGCCAATAAAGCGATTTAAATTGTAAAAATTGTAAAATTGACTGGATAATTGCATTACTTTAGTTTCTGTCTCTAGGTAACACTATGTAGCGGTCTTTGGGAACCATATATCGCCAATGCTGTATCAGAAGTGTGCTCTTGAATTGCTCTGAAATTACTTGGACCATCTTGTTAAGATGAAGGTTACTTTTCCAGTCATTATTATTCACACGGCTTTATTATGCATTGCATTATTTACAGAACATGCTCTGTCATGCTTAATCTAAACCAATTTCTGACCAAATACATATAAAGGGTAATTTTATACTATTTTCATAAAGTATAGTTGTGGTTTTAATCTTTCACTGACTAAATCTAAATCTAGTTTTCCAAGAGGAGCCTCGCAGACACCAAATGTCACTAACAACAAAGATGAAGAGACATTTTATATTAGACGGATGCAAATTACAGCCCTTGGCTTGCAAACCTCAGCGTTCCCACCCGCGAAACCCAGACAACTCGCATTATTGTCCACCTTGATATCTTACATTCTGGCTGGTCCAATCTGAAATTTCTGGGTTTCGAAATGGCCTATTCCTATCGCTGTCGGATAAATGCTAAATAGGGAGAAGCTCCGTTAGTATACGTAGCTTTGAGATGTATGTAAATGAACGGGAAAATTGATCAAAACTTTAGACGCGGCCCGAGAGGCTCCGTGGTAGGTAACAAGACATCCTATGAACACAATGTGTGACCCCATAACTTTCACCGAGGCTCCCATGAGCTGCCACCATTTTAAGATGATGTGATAACTCAGAACATCACATTTAAAACAGTAAATGTTCTACATTATAGCAATTATATACTTTATTAACCAGCATATAGAGTATTAAAGAGATTATACATCAGTGTCTAGAGGTTTACAGAAAGTAAAGCAATCTTGGAGCAGTTGGCATCACCTGATTTTTTGTAAACCACTGGCTCAGATGTGTTTCAACAGCAATTTATACAACGCCTTTAATGTAGTAAGCCATCCCAAGGTGCTTCACAGGAGCATTATAAAACAGAATTGACACCAAACCTCAGAAGGAGATAATTTGGTAGAGAGGTAGGTTTTAAGGAGAAATAACAACAGAGAATGCTGGAAAAACTCAGCAGGTCCGGCAACCTCCGTGGAGAGAAATTTGAGTCGACGTTTCGGGTCGCACCCTTCTTCAAAACTGGAACGAAAAGAAACTGGATCGAAGGCAGGGCTGCGATCGGACAAAACAATAAAAGAAACAAAAGAAGTAAAAGAGATTAGAAGCTAGACGAGATGGTAATAGGCTGAGATTAGGTGTAAAGTGTACTGGCAGGGCAAGAGATAGCTGCCAGGTGTGAGAGAGAAACAAAAGGAAAGTGGGGGGGGGGAAAGGAGTGGAAAAATTACAAGAAAAAATGTAATGGGGGCCGAGCTTATGATCTGAAATTGTTGAACTCGATATTGAGTCCGGAAGGCTGCAGAGTGCCTAATCGGAAGATGAGGTGCTGCTCCTCGAGTTTACGTTGAGCTTCCGTGGAACAATACAAGAGGCCAAGAACGGGGAGGTCTGAGTGGGAATGGAGCGGTGAATTAAAATGACAGGCGACCGGAAGCTCGGGGTCACCCTTACGGACTGAACGGAGGTGTTCCACAAAGCGGTCACCCAATCTGCGTTTGGTCTCCCCAATGTAGAGGAGACCGCATCGTGAGCAGCGAATACAGTATACTAGATTGCGAGAAGTACAAGTAAATCGCTGTTTCACCTGGAAGGGGTGTTTGGGGCCCTGGACAGTGGGAAGGGGGGAGGTATAGGGGCAGGTGTTACATCTCCTCCGCTTGCACGGGAAGGTGCCAGGCGAAGGGGAAGGGCTGTTGGGGGTGATAGAGGTTTTAAGGAGTGTTTTAAAGGAGGAAAGAGAGGTAGAGAGGAGAGGTTTAGGAAGGGAATTCCAGAGCTCAGGACCCAGGCAGCTGAAGGCCATGGAGGGATTTGAAAACAAGGATGAGAATTTTAAAATTGAGGCGTTGCTTAATTGGGTTACTTCATTGTCGGGAGCACTGTTAAACCAAAAGTAAAATACTGCTGGTGCTGGAAATCCGAAATAAAGACAGAAACACTGACAGCATCGGTGGAGGAAGGTAGTTAACTTTTCAGGTCGATCACCCTTTGTGAGAAGCGTACTGTGAAACCATGTGTGTTGGCCACCAGCTACAGCCAACAGCTGGCCATAACCCTGTTAGTTAACAAGGACCTTTCAGTGTTAGTGGACAATGCCTGCACGAGCCCACATGTTGGCTGTACACCATAAAGCATCATCCAGCACGTCTCCCCAAACTGTACCAATCGAGCATTGCACCTCAGCCTTTGCAACCGGAAGATCCACCATTGAAGCATAGCTCCACCTGCAGGGAATGTTTGCACTTGTGGGAGAATCCAAAACTAGGGGCCATAAATACAAGACAGTTACTAATAAATCCAATAGGGAAATAAGGAGAAATTTCTTTACTCAAAGAATGGTTAGAATGCGAAACCCGCTACCACAGGAAGTGGTTGAGCCAAATAACAGATGCATTCAAAAGGAAACTAGATGAGCTCAAAAGAAGGGAATAGAAAGATATGCTGAAAGGCTGAGATGAAGCAGATGGAATGAGGAGACTCGTGTGGAGTATCAACACCAGCACAGACTCGTTGGGCCGAATGGCCTGTTTCTGTCCTGTATATTCTATGCAACTTTAATTGACTTGCGTCTTAACCGAAAATTTTGAGGTTTACACTAAGCTGCAGCCTTGCTGTGTTTTCTCAAGAGAAAGACTTGCATTTATATAGCACCTTTCATGACCTCAGGTTGTCTCAAAGCACTTTACAGCCAATGAAGTACTTTTAAAGTGTAGTCACTGTTGTAATGTAGGAAATGTGGCAGCCAATTTGCACACAGCAAGCTCCCACAAACAGCAATGTGATAATGACCAGATAATCTGTATTTTTAGTAATGTTGGTTGAGAGATAAATATTGGCCGGGACACTGGGGAGAAATCCCCTGCTCTTCGAAATAGTGTCATGGGATCTTTTACATCTGCCTGAGAGCTTTAGTTGAACAACTCATGAAAGACAGCGTAGAATTCCCTCAGTACTGCACTGCAGTGTCAGCCTTAATTCTGTGTTCAAGACTTGAACCCACAACCTTCTGCTTCAGAGGCGAGAGAGTGCTATTAGTGGGACAAAGTTGACACCAAGAGTTCTAGCTAACATTTAAATTTGTGGGGTCCTCTATCACGCATACAAGAACAGGAATTACAACATTTGACCGTAATGCAAGCTAACTGACAAACGTCTATTGGATTTGGGCTGTCCATCTGCACTACAATTGCTAAAGTTTGCTTACGGCCCGATGCTGTACCGTTGCAGTATTCAACTTTTATTTGGCTTCGCATTCATCGTCAATTAGGCTTTGTCTGCATAATAATCACTGAACGTCAATGTGTGAAATCCTTGGAGACATTTTGACGCCATTAGCTGCTACATAAATGCAAATACAGCATTATTATTCATCACTCATAGCAGATTAGCTGTTGGAAAATACATTTACCAGTGAAAATTGCAGCTGCCTGTGGAGAAATTAAATTTAAGCTCAGAGTCTGAGGGAGAATCTCACTATGAAAGGCAATGCGCCCAGATTACAAATGCTGGAATAAGTTTCAGATAATAGGCAAAAAAAAACATATTTAATCGAGGAGACATCTGATCTATCTCAATCTCCCTTTGGCAACTGGCTGGGCACTGGAAATTAAAGGAGGCACCAAGCCAAGCCCTCTGTAGATCTTGATTTTCAGCTGATTCATCCAAACAGAGCAAAGCCCGACTGATGTTAGCACTTCAGATTTGAAATTCACAACACTCCCCCACTCTGATACCTGTCCAGCACTACACTGTAGCCATACATTTATGACAAGTGCATTAAGTTTGAGACACAGCAGTAAAACAACGATCATTTTACTTAATTATCAAAAAAAAAGTATCAAACATATGCATGAACAATTCCAAATAGACCAAGTACAATGATCCTCGACATTACATGAACTCCAGGGGCCAAGACGGTCCCTGCTACTTAAGTCTATATAAACTGGATTGGTTAATGCTCAAACATTCCTAATGTTCCCTTTAGCGCACTTCAGAACAAAGGTTTCCAGTGCAGCTTCCTTTAGAGCTACAATTAAACAGGACAATCTTAGGGTTCAACTTGTACTTCCTCTAAGAAAAAAATGACACTTCAAGAGACACAAACAGCAGATTTGGTGCACTTTGGATTCAAAATCCAGGTTACAGAAATTAAAACAGTTAAATATAAAGTTACAATTAAGCATTTATATTTGTAAAAAAAAAGTCCCAAGTATTGTAGAAAGCTGACGCTTCACACCATGACAGGCTCAAGTTTGACGCGCTTAGCCTCAAAGGTACTACAGTCCAAGTCTTGGCAATCTTGTTTAAAGGAGCCATTGGCTTGTGAAGAGAGCGACGCCAGCGATTCTGATCCACTCGTCCCCTCTTCTTCAGTGTCTCTACTTTGCCGCCTGACTTTGAGTTTAGGTTTATTGTCCAGGTCTGCTTTCACGGGAAGGAGTATCCCCGGTTCCTGTTTAATTGCCTCTGCTGTCTCCACCACCTGTGGTCCCTCCCATTTGGGGATTTCGACACCGAGGTGCTTCATTAGTTTGGCCACAACTTCATCAAGGTAACCAAATATCCGCAGATCTGAATGCTTGTCCTGGGGAAACAAGGAGGGAACAATTTAAAATACCGCAGACAAAGCGCAGATTGGTGAAGTGGGATAACGAATGTGGCTTTAATGAGCACGAGAAATTCGACATCGAATGTTGTAATAATCTTCAGATAATAGGCAATAAAACATATTTCATCAAGGACACATCCAATTAACACACTTTGGCAACAGGCTGAGCGCTGGAAATTAAAGGGGGCATCAAGCCCAGTAGATCTTAACTTTCATCTGAATCTAAACAGAACAAAACTCTACTGTTAACTAATGTTAGCATCCCAGATTTCAAAATCGCCCCCCCCCCCCATATTCCCTGTAATTTTTTTCCGGGCTGCATGGCCCATTCAAAATACAGTAAACACTTTCGTATCCGGCACCTATGGGACTGGGATGGAGCCGGTTGATTAAAAATTCCGGATAACGGAGAGGTATATCTACCAAGGTACAAGAGCCCCGTTACACGGCCACAGGTACAGGAGCCCCGGTTACATGGCCACAGGTACAGGAGCCCTGGTTACACGGCCACAGGTACAGGAGCCCCGGTTACATGGCCACAAGTGCAGGAGCCCCGGTTACATGGCCACAGGTACAGGAGCCCTGGTTACACGGCCGCAGGTACAGGAGCCCCGGTTACACAGCCACAGGTACAGGAGCCCTGGTTACACGGCCACAGGTACAGGAGCCCCGGTTACATGGCCACAAGTGCAGGAGCCCCGGTTACATGGCCACAGGTACAGGAGCCCTGGTTACACGGCCGCAGGTACAGGAGCCCTGGTTACACGGCCGCAGGTACAGGAGCCCCGGTTACACAGCCACAGGTACAGGAGCCCTGGTTACACGGCCACAGGTACAGGAGCCCCGGTTACATGGCCACAAGTGCAGGAGCCCCGGTTACATGGCCACAGGTACAGGAGCCCTGGTTACACGGCCGCAGGTACAGGAGCCCCGGTTACACAGCCGCAGGTACAGGAGCCCCGGTTACACAGCCACAGGTACAGGAGCCCCGGTTACACGGCCACAAGTGCAGGAGCCCCGGTTACATGGCCACAGACCGAGGAGCCCCGGTTACACAGCCACAGGAGCCCCGGTTACACGGCCACAAGTGCAGGAGCCCGGTTACATGGCCACAGGTACAGGAGCCCCGGTTACGCGGCCACAGGTGCAGGAGTCCCGGTTACGCGGCCACAGGTACAGGAGCCCCAGTTACACGGCCACAGGTACAGGAGTCCCGGTTACACGGCCACAGGTACAGGAGCCCCGGTTACACGGCCACAAGTGCAGGAGCCCCGGTTACACGGCCACAGATCCAGGAGCCCCGGTTACACGGCCACAGGTGCAGGAGCCCCGGTTACATGGCCACAGGTACAGGAGCCCTGGTTACACGGTCACAGGTACAGGAGCCCCGGTTACATGGCCACAGGTACAGGAGCCCTGGTTACATGGCCACAGGTACAGGAGTCCCGGTTACACGGCCACAGGTACAGGAGCCCCGGTTACACGGCCACAGGTACAGGAGCCCCGGTTACACGGCCATAGGTACAGGAGCCCCGGTTACACAGCCACAAATGCAGGAGCCCCGCTTACACGGCCACAGATCCAGGAGTCCCGGTTACACGGCCACAGGTGCAGGAGTCCCGGTTTCACGGCCACAGATCCAGGAGCCCCGGTTACACGGCCACAGGTGCTGGAGCCCCGGTTACACGGCCACAGGTGCAGGAGTCCCTGTTACACGGCCACAGGTGCAGGAGCCCCGGTTACACGGCCACAGATCCAGGAGCCCCTGTTACACGGCCACAGATCCAGGAGTCCCTGTTACACGGCCACAGATCCAGGAGCCCTGGTTACACGGCCACAGATCCAGGAGCCCCTGTTACACGGCCACAGATCCAGGAGTCCCTGTTACACGGCCACAGATCCAGGAGCCCTGGTTACATGGCCACAGGTGCAGGAGTCCCGGTTACGCGGCCACAGGTACAGGAGTCCCGGTTACACGGCCACAGGTGCAGGAGCCCCTGTTACATGGCCACAGGTACAGGAGCCCCGGTTACACGGCCACAGGTGCTGGAGCCCCGGTTACACGGCCACAGGTGCAGGAGTCCCTGTTACACGGCCACAGGTGCAGGAGCCCCGGTTACACGGCCACAGATCCAGGAGCCCCTGTTACACGGCCACAGATCCAGGAGTCCCTGTTACACGGCCACAGATCCAGGAGCCCTGGTTACACGGCCACAGATCCAGGAGCCCCTGTTACACGGCCACAGATCCAGGAGCCCTGGTTACATGGCCACAGGTGCAGGAGTCCCGGTTACGCGGCCACAGGTACAGGAGTCCCGGTTACACGGCCACAGGTGCAGGAGCCCCTGTTACATGGCCACAGGTACAGGAGCCCTGGTTACACGGTCACAGGTGCAGGAGCCCCGGTTACATGGCCACAGATCCAGGAGCCCCTGTTACACGGCCACAGATCCAGGAGTCCCTGTTACACGGCCACAGATCCAGGAGCCCCGGTTACATGGCCACAGGTCCAGGAGCCCCGGTTACACAGCCACAGGTACAGGAGCCCCGGTTACACGGCCACAGGTACAGGAGTCCCGGTTACACAGCCACAGGTACAGGAGCCCCGGTTACATGGCCACAGATCCAGGAGCCCTGGTTACATGGCCACAGATCCAGGAGCCCCGGTTACATGGCCACAGGTACAGGAGCCCCGGTTACACAGCCACAGATCCAGGAGCCCCTGTTACACGGCCACAGGTACAGGAGCCCCGGTTACACAGCCACAGGTACAGGGGACCCGGTTACACGGCCACAGATCCAGGAGCCCCGGTTACACAGCCACAGGTACAGGAGCCCCGGTTACATGGCCACAGATCCAGGAGCCCTGGTTACATGGCCACAGATCCAGGAGCCCCGGTTACATGGCCACAGGTACAGGAGCCCCGGTTACACAGCCACAGATCCAGGAGCCCCTGTTACACGGCCACAGGTACAGGAGCCCCGGTTACACAGCCACAGGTACAGGGGACCCGGTTACACGGCCACAGATCCAGGAGCCCCGGTTACACAGCCACAGGTACAGGAGCCCCGGTTACACAGCCACAGATCCAGGAGCCCCTGTTACACGGCCACAGATCCAGGAGCCCCGGTTACACAGCCACAGGTACAGGAGCCCCGGTTACATGGCCACAGATCCAGGAGCCCCGGTTACATGGCCACAGATCCAGGAGCCCTGGTTACATGGCCACAGATCCAGGAGCCCCGGTTACATGGCCACAGGTACAGGAGCCCCGGTTACACAGCCACAGGTACAGGAGCCCCGGTTACACAGCCACAGGTACAGGAGCCCCGGTTACACAGCCACAGGTACAGGAGCCCCGGTTACATGGCCACAGGTACAGGAGCCCCGGTTACACAGCCACAGGTACAGGAGCCCCGGTTACACAGCCACAGATCCAGGAGCCCCGGTTACACAGCCACAGGTACAGGAGCCCCGGTTACACGGCAACATGTACAGGGGACCCGGTTAAACAACCAGAGGTGCAGGAGCCCCGGTTACATGGCCACAGGTCCAGGAGCCCCGGTTACACAGCCACAGGTACAGGAGCCCCGGTTACACAGCCACAGGTACAGGAGCCCCGGTTACATGGCCACAGGTACAGGAGCCCCGGTTACACAGCCACAGGTACAGGAGCCCCGGTTACACAGCCACAGATCCAGGAGCCCCGGTTACACAGCCACAGGTCCAGGAGCCCCGGTTACATGGCCACAGGTCCAGGAGCCCCGGTTACACGGCCACAGATCCAGGAGCCCCGGTTACATGGCCACAGGTACAGGAGCCCCGGTTACACAGCCACAGGTACAGGAGCCCCGGTTACACGGCCACAGGTCCAGGAGCCCCGGTTACACAGCCACAGGTACAGGAGCCCCGGTTACACAGCCACAGGTACAGGAGCCCCGGTTACACGGCAACATGTACAGGGGACCCGGTTAAACAACCAGAGGTGCAGGAGCCATGGTTACATGGCAAAAGGTACGAGAACCCCGGTTACACAACCACAAATATACAGTAAAACTTACCTTTGGGTTCCTGAACCTACTCCTGAATTTTGCCGGTTATTAGAGAATTCGGATAATTAGGTGCCGTTTAAACGAGAGTTTACTGTACTGCACATGTGGTTTTTCTATTGAAAAGCCGGCTGTGCGGGATTCCTGGAGCACACAGGGAACAATGCCCCCAACTCAGATACATATACAGCACTAGAATCATAGAATCTTACAGAATAGAAGGTGACCATTCGGCCCATGGTGCTGGCTCTCTGAAAGAGCTCTCCAATTAGACCCACTCATTCCTCACAGCCCTGAAAACATTCCCCTTCAAGTATATATCCAAATTGCTTTTGAAAGTTACTATTGAATCTGCTTCCATCACCCGTTCAGCACACTGTGACCGATGGTATATTTATGACAAGTGCACCAGGTTTGAGATGTCGAGCAATAAAACAATGCTTTTAGTTAATGATAGAAAAAAGTGTCAAACGTGCACGAACAATTTCAAATACGTCAAGTCAATGATCCTCGACATTACGGCAGCACGGTGGCATAGTGGTTAGCACTGTTGCCTCACAGCGCCAGGGACCCGGGTTCGAATCCGGCCTCGGGCGACTGTCTGTGTGGAGTTTGCACATTCTCCCCGTGTTTGCGTGGGTTTTCTCCGGGTGCCCCGGTTTCCTCCCACAGTCCAAAGATGTGCAGGTTAGGTTGATTGGCTATGATAAATTGACCCTTAGTGTTAGGGGGATTAAATACGTGGGGTTACAGGATAGGGTGGGATATGTGTTGCTGTAGGGGTTACGGGGATCGGGTGGGATATGTGTCGGTGCAGGCTCGATGGGCCGAAATGGCCTCTATCTGCACTGTGGGGTTTCTGTGATTCTGTGATTACTTGAATTCCAGGGGCCAAGACAGTCCGTGCTGCTTAAATCTATATAAACTGCCACGCCAGATTTAAGTTATGCACTGATGATTACAGGTTGACAAACGAATCAGATAACACAGGTGTAATGCTAGCTTGTACACTCAGCGTGTACTAAATGTAGGAAGGAATGACAGACTGTAACCAGGATACCAACCCTTAGTTTATTGCTGCAGACACTGGCTGATGTCAGCGTGAATGCACTCAGCCTCTAACTGACCTGATTTGATTTGACTGGCATCGGAGGACTTTTCACTGGATAGAGTGGATAGGAAGGACCTATTTTCCTTAGCAGAGCGGTCAATAACCAGGGGGCATAGATTTAAAGTAATTGGTAGAAGGATTAGAGGGGAGCAGAGGAGAAATGCTTTAACCCAGAGGGTGGTGGAGGTCTGGAACTCACTGCCTGAAAGGGTGGTAGAGGCAGAAACCCTCAGTGCATTTAAAAAGTATTTGGATCTGCACTTGAAGTGCTGCAACCTACGGACCAAGAGCTGGAAAGTGGGATTAGGCTGGATAGCTCTTTTTTGGCTTCACTGAAGAATGTATTATTTAAAATACAAATATATACGACATATGTTTCAACAAGACTTGCATTTATGTAGCGCCTTACACGATGTCCCAAAGTGCCTTACAGCCAATGAAGTACTCTTTGAAGTGTAGTCACTGTTGTGATGTAGGAAACACAGCAGCCAATTTGCACACAGCAAACTCCCACAAACAGCAATGTGATAATGACCAGTTAATCTGTTTTAGCGATGTTGGGTGCAGGATAAATATTGGCCAGGACACTGGGGAGAACTCCCCTGCTCTTCTTCGAATAGTGACATGGGATCTTGTAAGGTTTAATATCTCATCCGGAAGATGGCACCTCAGACAGTGCAGCACTCCCTCAGTGCTGCACTGAAGTGTCAGACTAGATTATGTGTTCAAGTCTCTGGAATCATAGAAATTTACGGCACAGAAGGAGGCCATTTAGCCCATTGTGTCTGTGCCGGCCGAAAAAGAGCTATCCAGCCTAATTCCACTTTCCAGCTCTTGGTCCGTAGGTTGCAGCACTTCAAGTGCAGATCCAAGTACTTTTTAAATGCGCTGAGGGTTTCTGCCTCTACCACCCTTTCAGGCAGTGAGTTCCAGACCCCCACCACCCTCTGGGTTAAAGCATTTCTCCTCAGCTCCCCTCTAATCCTTCTACCAATTACTTAAAATCTATGCCCCCTGGTTATTGACCTCTCTGCTAAGGAAAATAGGTCCTTCCTATCCACTCTATCTAGGCCCCTCTTAATTTTATACACCTCAATCAAGTCTCCCCTCAGCCTCCTCTGTTCCAAAGAAAACAACCCCAGCCTATCCAATCTTTCCCCATAGCTAACATTCTCCAGTCCTGGCAACATCCTTGTAAACCTCCTCTGTACCCTCTCTAGTGCAATCACATCCTTCCTGTAATGTGGTGACCAGAACTGCACACAGTACTCTAGCTGTGGCTTAACTAGTGTTTTATACAGTTGAAGTATAACCTCCCTGCTCTTATATTCTACACCTCAGCTAATAAAGGAAAGTATCACGTATGCCTTCTTAACCACTTTATCTACCTGTCCTGCTACCTGGAGTGGGGCTTGAACCTACAACCTTCTGAGAGTGTCACCACTGAGCCATGGCTGACAATACTTTGCACTGAAAGTGATTTCAATTGTAGTATCCTCCCCCTTTAAAAAAAGACTAGCATTTACCAATTGGAGCAGAAATATATGCTCTTAATGGAACCATTAAAGGTGGCAGTATGGACGACTACCTCCATTATATGTCTTACACCCTTTAATAAACAGCTTTATTTTTGGATGTTATTCGGAGCCTCATGGAGACCAGCTACTTCAAGCCTTCACTCCGTGCTGCCACTTTGGACCAGCCCGAGACCGGGCTGCTGTGTAATGAGCTCACGCCAATTGTCCAGTTCCAGGGCAGTGATGTAGGTCATAAGAGACAGTCTATGGGATTCCTTGACTCGTCCCATTGAGTTCACTGCGAGCTGCCACTTTGGACCGGCCCGAGACTGGACTGCTGTGCAATGAGCTCTCGCTGATTGCCCAGTTTCAGACAGCTCCAAGTTGGCCTCCTCCCAACTCTTGCTCTGCCAGTCCAGCGGGGACTGGGGTCACAACCTCTCTAATCTGCCCCACCAAAGTAGTGTGTATACAGATATCGAACAATAATTGTTAAAGAAAGAATACTTAAAGAGACTACTGCATCCTCAACTTTTCCTTCTCCTTTATATATGTTCAAAACTACACACATTTTATTACAATATTAAACATTTAATCTTTTCCAAGTGTTCCAAGTACCACTAACATAACTTACTGAGAATTTTCTTAACATTATATTCAAGTACTTTTTCCTCCACGTCACATCATAGATTTTTAAAGAGAGCAGCCATTAATGTTCAAATTGAATTAATTCATTGTTTTTTTTAAAGGCACTTTAAAATGGTGGTGCTTTTGGTATTCTACTGTAAAAGAATGCTCGGATTAGGTTTGGGTTCTTCACCCACCTATTTTTCAGTTGGAGGTGGTACTTGGGGCCCCTATAATTTTATTTTTGAGAGATTATTAATGTGTCACTGTGTTCAACAAGTTGTCACTCACGGGCTTGGTGATTAGGATCCCCCACACATAATGATACATTTGTTTTTGTATCATTTAACAGAACAGAAAGGTACTTCAAAATCTTTGAATGGTTTTGCAAAATCTAGTGGATAAAAAATTGCAGAGATTTGTGTGAAACCATCCCAACCAATGCAGTTGCCCATGCTTATGGATCCCTGGTTCACGTGGGATCTTGGGTTAGAAAAATCCCACACAGCGACAGACAGCTGCATTGTGCATCAAAGGTCAAGCAAGCACATCATCGTGCCCAGGGCTGACAGCTGCTGACAGAGACTATGGATACTGAATGTCACTTAACCTTGAATAACAAACAGATTTTTTGCAGTTACGTTTAAACTCCAATTTGGATGGCACGATTACTTTTTAGAGGGTTGGAGGAATGAAGAGAGATGGCAGGGAGGGACTCTGCTGTTCACTGCAATACCACCATCCATTTAAAAAAAAAGTCCTTTAACACACAGCTCAATTCTCGTTCTGTTAACGAAGACCTACTTCAACCAGACGTTGGACAAAGAGCAGAACATGAAAGTTAAACAAATTGTGGAGTGAGATGCAGAGGCCTATATGCAACAGTTTGGGGTGTCCAAAGGTTAATCTTTATGGTTCATGGGCCCGTGTAACAAGAAGCCTCAGGGGCCCCAAGTAAAGTCTAAATCCCCGTTCCCATTAATTTGCAGATATCTAAGGTTTCTCATCCCAACAGATCTTGGTGTTCTCATTTAGAATTAATTCCCTGCCGAGTGTTAAAACAAGCCATTCCCAAACCTCCAGGCCCACAAAATCCAAACAGGACAAACCAGCAAGTAAGGGATATAGGACCCAAGCTGCCTGGGCTTCAAGGGCCAAAGGTCGGCACCACTGCATTGATAGTCCAAAAAGTCAAGAGGGATCTGAGTTTACGTCCCTGCACCCAGAACATTAAAGCAATGCCTCATAAAACACTGCACCTGTGTCTATGGTAATGGTGCACACCAGCTTGAGCATAAATCCCAACCTAAGGAACCAATCTTAAGAGTTTCCTGAATGGTTTTTGGTACAGAATGTCATAGAAACCAAAGTACAGGGCCACTCACAAAATACCAGCAACAGCCTCAAACTGCACATTACTGTACTCTTATCAAAAGTTACATCCTTTGTGACTGTGGCAAAGGTAAACTATCCCTCCTCGTCCTTCTCGACCTGTTTGCAGTCTTTGACACGGTTGACCACTCCATCCTGCTCCAACAATGTCCAGCTGGGTGGGACTGCATACGCCTGGTTCCGTTCTTATCTATCAAATCATAGCGAGAGAATCAGCTGCAATGGTTTCTCTTCCCGCTCCATTGTTACCTCTGGTGTCCCCCAAGGATCTATCCTTGGCCCCCTCCTATTTCTCATTCACATGACGCATATCTACATATATGCCGACGACACCCAGCTCTATCTCACCACAACTTATCTTGACCCCTCCACTGTCTCTAAATTGTCAGACTGCTTGTCCAACACCCAGTACCGGATGAGAGAAATTTCCTCCAACTAAACACTGGGAAGACCGAAGCCATTGTCTTCGGTCCTCGCCACAAACTCTGTTCCCTAGCCACCGACTCCATCCCTCTCCCTGGCATCTGTCTGAGGCTGAACCAGACTGTTCGCAACCTTGGTGTCATATCTGACCGTGAAATGAGCTGCTGACCACATATCCACAGCATTACTAAGACTGCCTATTTCCACCTTCGTAACATAGCCCATCTCCGCCCTTGCCTCAGCTCATCCGCTGCTGAAACCCTCACTCATGCCTTTGTTACCTCTAGACTTGATTATTCCAACGCCCTCCTAGCTGGCCTCCCACGTTCTACCCTACGTAAACTTGAGGTCATCCAAAACTTGGCTGCTCGTGTCCTAACCTGCACCAGATCCCGTTTCCCCATCACCCCTGTGCTCGCTGACCTATATTGGCTCCTGGTTAAGCAGCGCTCGATTTCAAAATTCTCATCCTTGTTTTCAAATCACCCATGGCCTCACCCCCTCTCTATCTCTGTAACCTCCTCCAGCTCTACAACTCTCCGAGATCTCTGCGCTCCTCCAATTCTGGCCTCTTGCGTATCCCCAATTTTTTAATCACTCCACCATGGGCGGCTGTGCCAACAGCTGCTGCGGCCTTAAACTCTGGAATTCCCTCCCTAAACCTTTCTGCCTCTTTCCGCCATAAAGAAGTTCCTTAAAACCTACCTCTTTGACCAAGCTTTTGGTCATGTGCCCTACTATCTCCTTGTGTGGCTCTGTGTTGAGTTTTGTTTTAGATCACTCCTGTGAATCACCTTGGGATGTTTTACTGCATTAAAGATGCTATATAAATGCAAGTTGTTGTTGTGACCCTGTGGGCCGGTAATCTGGCACCCACCATCACAAGTATCCGAGCAACCACATCTAGTCTTTGTACAGTTGCAAGTTTTGTTGGGGTCGATCTGCAGCCCAGCAGACACACCTTTTCTATCCAATCGTGCTCCAGAACATTTCCCATTTCAGCTTTATATTGTAAAATCCAGCAGTTATGTCTGGTGAATGTAATTTAACACACTGGTGGATTTTATCACAATGTAGAGATTGAATGAACTTGCAGGAACAGGGAAGACTATGAAGAAAAATGGGTAGTAAATGGGAAAGATTAAATGTTCAGCTGCAGTAACTGTTTCCTTAATGTCCTTGAAAGATTGAGGGCTTGTCATTTTCCTTTGATTATAACAATATCCCGGTCGTTGTAGCCAAGTTGCTATTTTTTTTTAAGTAAGCGCTGAGCTTTGGCCCATTAGGAATTGTCGGGTGCAAATGTGTAGCAGCTCCACTTGTTTGCTGAGTTATAACAAAATTGTGCTCATGGTCCCTGACCAGCATGGGTCCTTACTGCTTTTGGTGCTGTCGCTCGTAGTATTTTGGAATCCTGGATTCTCTTGTCCATTATTGTTCCAAATGATTCAGTTTGTACATCCATCTTTCCCCCTCCCCAGGCTAGCCCTTCATTTCCCATCATAGCTTCAGTGACTACATGAGTGAGAAGTAGATTTATGCTGTGGAAGGCGATATTACACATCCTCCTGGCTTGGCTGGCCAGAGGGAAGCAGACATACGCAATGACATGCAGTTTATTAGCTTTTAATGTTGGTGAGGACATACCATTAACTAGAGCAGTTTAAATTCTCCTGTCATTCATTAAACTTAACTCTTCCTTCTGACAGGATAAATAAATCAAAATGAAGAGACGTCAGTGTAACAAATAGATGGCATGCCTTGTATTGGTATATCTCATGTTGGTGTTTCTTTGTGTTTGCCTTTTACTTTGACTGTATGTTGGATGTGAAGTATAAACCTGGATCAAGTTAAGTTGCTCATAAAAAGTGACTAACATTAAACCCTGGGCTGGGAATTTAATCCAGTTCACTCTTCCTCCAATGGTTGCCTCTACCTCTGTTCCCACCATAGGTCTGTTCACAGGAATGGCATTCCACAACCAAGTGTTGCTGTTAAACCAGCTGTGCTGAGCTATGTGAGAGTAGGCCAGGATGATTGTTACAGTTCGAGCTTTTTCCCCAGCACCATTTTCTGTGGTCATGGGTCGACATCATAAGCAGACTGAATCTCTTTGAGCCAGAATCTGCACCTTTACTGTGTGCAGGTATATAACAACAACTTGCATATATATAGCACCTTTAACACAGTAAAACATCCCAAGGCGCTTCACAGAAGCGTTATCATAGGAACAGGAGTCGGCCATTTAGCCCCTCAAGCCTGTTCCGCCATTCAATGAGATCACGGCTGATCTGTGACCTAACTCCATATACTTACCTTTGCCCCATATCCCTTAATATCTTTGGTTAACAAAAATCTATCAATCTCAGATTTAAATTGATCTACCATCAATTGCTGTTTGCGGAACAGAGTTCCAAACATTTACCATCTTTTGCGTGTAGAAATGTTTCCTAATTTCACTCCTGAAAGGTCTGGCTCTAATTTTTAGACTATGCCCCCTAGTCCTAGACTCCCCAACCAGCGGAAATAGTTTCTCTATAGCTACCCTATCGGTTCCCCTTAATATCTTGAAAACTTCGATCAAATCACCTCTTAACTGTCTACATTCTAGGGAATACAACCCTAGTTTGATACCGAGTCACATAAGGAATATTAGGACAGGTGACGAGAAACTGGGCGAAGAGACAGGTTTTAAACAGCGTCTTAAAGAAGGGAGAGGTAGAGAGGCGGAGAGGTTTAGGGAGGGAATTCCAGAGTGTGGGGCCTAGAGGGCTTAAGGTGGGGTGAGGCGAGAGGGAGATGCACAAGAGGCCGGAATTGGAGGTACGTTGTGTTGGGTTGGGGGAGTTCTAGGGATGGGGGAAGTTTTAGGGCTGGAGGAGGTTCCAGAGATGGGGAAAGGAAAGGCCATGAAGGGATTTAAGCCTTGACCTAACATCAACTAATTTTTTTTTATGTCTCTGTAAGTGACCAACCAGCGGAGCAACTTTAGCTACATTTAAGTCAGCTAATGAACACACATGCTGGGAGCATCCATTCAGTCTATGCATCCTCTGTGCTTTAACACTGCTGTGTGTCCTCAGAACATTAAAGCAATGCTTCATAAAACATTGCACCTGTGTCCATGGTAACGGTGCACACCAGCTTGAGCATAAATCCTAATCTAAGGAACCAATCTTCAAGTTTCCTGAATGGTCTTTGGTACAGAATGTCATAGAAACCAAAGTACAGGGCCAGTAACAAAATACCAGCAACACAGCCTCAAACTGCACATTACTGTAGTTATGTAGTTAGCTAATTATTCATCTGGTCCCAGAGCTGGAGGGGGAAGGGAGGAGCTGTGTAATGTGGACTCAATAGTTCTACAGTTAGAGTAACACCAATTATAGTAAGTAATACTGACAAGATGCGTATGATGCTGAGAAAGGCTGGTATGGCACCAATGGGAAATTGCCACCATTTTCTAAGATGGGAATTAATTTATTAGTGAGTGGATCAGTAAAAGTGAAAGGATATCTGCATTACTCTGGGATTAGATTATCCGCACCCCTCTCCTGATAGGAGCCATGATTCCAAATCAAATGATTTCTCACTCCACCTCAGCTCCAGGACAGTAATATATAAGTGGCTAACTCTGGATCAAAAGCACATCCACAATACGCCTTAAACCTGCACAGGTTTCAAAAGGGTCAAAGACATACATACCTGCAATGGGTTTAACATTATACCTCCACATTCCCCCCAGTGCTATCAAACATTCCAACTGCTTTTGCTGGACTGTGTTTAACAAATTCAGAATTTCCACAAGTCCAGTACTGCAGTCGAGAATGATACATTTGCCTAGAGACCATGTAACTGTCCTCCCCTGCTTTAGGATATCATAAGAAATAGGAGCAGGAATAGGCCATTCAGCCCTTCGAGCCCGCTCTATCATTCAATAAGATCATGGCTGATCTTCTACCTCAACTCCACTTTTCTACACTATCCCCATATCCCTTGGTTCCCTTAATATCCAAAACCATCAATCTCTGTCTTGAATATACAGTACTCAGCGACTGAGCCTCCACAGCCCTCTGGGGTAGAGAATTCCAAAGATTCACCATCCTCTGAGTGAAGAAATTTCTCCTCATCTCAGTCCTAAATGGCCGAAATGAAGGGTGGGTGTTTTTGTAACTCTCGAGAACTGTTCTGAGCACAATTTTTTTTTTAAAGTCTGATTATTTGAGTTTAAACAAATACATACATTTCTCTGCCAGAAATACTTCTATCATGTTCAGTCAAGATAAGAGTATATCCAGCCTCAGGACATCAGTTCCACTCCCACCAGCTGCAGCATGCTGCACAGTAGTAACAGCAGAGCTGCAGCACATCCCCATGGAGGAAGGCCCTTAATTCCCACTCCAAGACCTTATTTAGGCTGACACTCCAGTGCAGTACTGAGGGAGGTGCCGTATTTTGGATGAGATATTAAACCGAGGCCCCCTCTTGCCTCTCAGCTGGACATAAAATATCCCGTGGCACTATTTCAAAGAAGAGCAGAGAGTTTTCCCTTGGCCAATATTTATCCCTCAACCAACATCACAAACAGTTTATCTGGTCATTGTCTCATTGCTGTTTGTGGGAGCTTGCTGTGTGCAAATTAGTTGCCATGTATCCTACATTACAACAGTGACTACGCTTCAAAAGTACTTACTTGGCTGTGAAGAGCTTTGGGACATCCGGAGGTCGAGTAATGCGCTATATAAATGCAAGCTCTTCCTTTTCCGCTCAGATTTGCCGAGTGCTTTGAAAGTTTGGCAATATATTGGGATAATAAAGACTAGCACCTCCCAGTAAAGTTATTTGCACGGTAGCAAAAAGTACTCCCAATATTACTCTGCACGATAATGTTACAGAATATACATCTTCGTCAATCCATTTTGTTAGTGGTTCATTTATGCCCATGTTATTTTGGCAATCCAATTTCCCTGTTAATTGCACACATATAAAAGCAGTACAGCTTTTTAAAAATTTACGCACAGGATTTGGGCGACACTGGCAAGGCTGGCATTTATTGGCCATCCCTAGCTGCCCTGGACACAACTGAGTGGCTCGCGACGCCACTTCAGAGGGTAGTTAAGAGTCGGCCACGTTGGTGTGGGCAAGGGCGGCAGGTTTCCTTCCCCAACCTTTAAATGAACATTAGTAAACCAGCTGTGTTTTACGACATTCCGATAGCCTTTTATTTCCAGATTTTTTTTTTGAAACTAAATTCAAATTCCAAAACTGCCATGGTGGGATTTGAACTCGCATCCACTGGATTATTCATACCTACCAGCTTGGTGGCCTGAAGATTAACAATAACCAGCTTTCCTCCATTCTTTTTTGTATTGAATGGCAGATTGCCGCTTGGTTTGATCTGAAGAGAACTCCCCAACGTGATTGCCAGGTCGGACTTCCTGTGGGGGGAGGGGGGGAGGGAGGGAATCCGAGTAAAAATCAGGTTTTTCAGCCGAGGAGCAAGAAAAGTAGGAATTCACATCACAATTTACATAGGACTACTTGATAACCCATGGCATTGCTCAGACTGAAATATTACACAACATAAAAAAATATTGAACAAAATCTTAAAAATGATTCCTGGTCCTCAAATTGTTTCTTTAATTTCACTGATACTCAGCTAGCAATTTTCAATTTAGTTTGCACTTAATGTAATTCTCCTCTGCATTCAGTCATGGTTGCTTTAAAATATGCCGGCATCATATTTCTTTCTGTTTACGTTTAACAACTTGTGCAGATACTTCTAAATTATGTACTTACCCAAAACAGTATAAACTGCGACTGCATTAGTGAGTGTCTTTCTTAAAGCAATAACAGGGTGAAGAGCAACATGTAGTGAAGACTGAGCTGTATGTGGGCCTCAGCGGAGAGGGAGGATTGAGTGGGGAAGTTCAGGGCTGGAGCGGGGAATGGCACCGTAGCAAGAAGCCCAGGGTTGAGGGCAGGAAGAATAGAGGAAGGTGCTCATACGGGAAGCGAAAACATTAGCTGGTCATTCATCTAATTGCTGTTTGTGGGATTGTGCTGTGTGCAAATGGCTGTTGCGTTTGTCTTTGTAATAGTTGATACACTTGCAAGTAATTCATTGCCCGTGAAGCAGCTTGAAATGTTTCTGATTTGGGTCATGGAGCTCTATTTAAATGCTCGTCCTTCTTTCTGTAAATCAAGAGCGGGGATTTGGGAGCGGGAGGCAGCCAGGTCTGGGCTCAGGCCAGCAGAGAACAGCGAAGTGCGGGACTTGGGACTGCTGAGGGGGAACTGGAAAGTCCAGGTTTCTGGCGCTTCTGGTAGTTGCAGTTTCATTGCTCGTGGCTGTTCAAGACTGGCCGTTCGAGACTGGCCGTTCGAGTCTGGCCGTTCGTCTCAGAACATCGCGACTCACTCGTAAAAGACTGGGGGAGGGGGAAACAAACACTGGGAACAGCTGTAGGCCATTCAGCCTCTCGAGCCGGCTCCACTGTTCAATTAGATCATGGCTGATCTGTTTGTGGTATCTTGCTGTGTTCGGAAAGAGGAGAGGCAGGAAGTATTTTGCCTGAGATCAACAATGTTCCCGAGGCCCGGAGGAGTGAGTGAGGCTATGTGCGGAGGAGGGGGAAAGCAGTTCTTGAATGGATTGAAGGACAGGATGGGCAAATGTGATTTGTTTCAGAACTAATGAACTTTTTGGTGCTAATTATGCCATAAATTTTAGTTTCATGGTCTACAGTGGGTGGATGAGGAAAGGGTACGGCGCCTCTATCTTGAACTTCCTGTTGGAATGTAATTGGTAGAAAGACCTGTTGGCGGTGTGCCGGGGAGAAAGGCTTTGTGCTATGTGTCTGGGGTATGATGGAAGTATAAAATAACTGAGTAGAAAGAAGAAAATCAGGGTCTTAAATACGAGGAAGAAAACAACTGATCAATAGCTCAACATGTAGCGGTCAGTACAGGAAATTATCTAACGAAGATATAACTTTCAAGCTCCCTGATGGCTCAGTGGGGAAGTGAGCCACAGCTCAGCAACACCACAAGAGGATCTTCTGCCCTGGTTCATTCTCGGGCCTTGTTGAGTTAATTAATCTCATTCAGAATAGCATTAGAACTCACATCAATAGCCTGGGCTGGGGGTGGGTGGCGGAAAAAAGACCTCCGGGTTTCCACACAGTATTGGTATGCAATGGCCCCCACTGGGAAGTGTGGATAGAATCAAGGGTATCTGTGACGCCCCTTAGGGGAAATAGCCCGCTGACACTGTGGCTAGATTATCGGCTCAAATTATGCTGACAAAACTATAACCTAGAATAAAGCAATGATGTGGTGAGCATGGAACAAGGCACAAGTGGTTGACTCTTAACTGCCACCTGAAGTGGCCTATCAAGCCACTTAGTTGTATCACCACCTTCTCAGGGCAACTAGGGATGGTCAATAAATGCCAGCCTTGCCAGCGAGGCCCACGTCCCGAGAATGAATAAAAGTATAAAGCTATTCCAAAACAACCTGCATTAGGGACCCAGTGCTAAATTATTTGTAGGAGCAAAAAACAAAATATGTACCCAGAGGTAACCTTGTGAACATTACATGTTTGCTACCTCAAATAATCTAATGTCTAGAAGCTCAAACTGATGCCTCAAAAGCAGTCAAGAGAGTTCAGTAATGGAGCAAGGAAATCTGCAAGCACATTTGTGGGGCATCGTAACCATGCTTAACAAATCAGGAGGGCAGTCAAAAGAATTGCCCTTACTAAAAATTAAGGCCATGCCCTTTAATATTAGTAAGCAAAAGAAACAAGATGTTAAAAAGTTACCAATGCCGAGACAGTTTCTGCCATTACTGAATAGTTTCAGACATACCTGCAGGCTTCATCTGCCAAAGTGAGGTCCCGCTCAGGTAAAGCATCTTCCCAGTCCAAAATGGTATCCTGTAACTTTCCTCTGCAAGCAAAATTTAAAGAGTCAATTTCTGCAGCACCCTGAAGAAATCTTCCTCCAGAAACAATGACCTTTCCAACATTGCTAATCAAGAAACACATGCAGATGGATGGAACTGTCCTGCAATGGGAACTGACAGGAGTCATGAGTCAAGTAACCAATTACATCAGTGAGTACATCATGTTCAATTATGGTTTAAGCTCTCTACTACTGATTTTTATCCTGTACGCAGGCATTGGCCCAGAAACTCGGGTCGGGGGCTTCCCGCGGGTGCAAGCCCCCGACCTGCACTTACCTTGCGCGCCGGCCGTTGAGCTGCGGGCCCCCGTGGAATTGCGATCCTGGGCCTCCTCCAACTGCCGGCGCGCAGTGCTTGCGTATCCCAGGGGCACAGTTAGTTCGATGCGTCCCCTGGGATCACGTGGGCCATGGAGAGCCAATGGTAGCAGGGAATGCTTGAATGCTTCATTCATAAGTTTGACAGGAAGACCTGTCAAACCTATAAATACTATATGCCGCAAAGCGTCACTAAATCTTCAAATAATTTTTTTTTAAATCACATTTTTTAAATAAACTATAAATTACATGAAATAACTATTTTAAACAATAATTTAAATTTTTGAAAAAATTAATTACATTATCTAACGGGGCTAAAAATAAACTTACCTTTCTTTGAAGTATTGAAAAATAATAAACTTGTGGAAAAATGTTTTAATTTTAATTAATTCACCACTTACCTTGTAAAATGCAGGCCTTGCGGCTGCTTTTTATATGTCTAACTTCTGGAGACTTACCCTCCCGGGAAAACCTGCAAAACAAACGTAAGTTCGATGCGCACGCGCTGCCTCTCCTGCGCATGCGTTCGACTTCTTTCAGGGGAACGGAAGTGCCGATTTCCCGCGCACGCATGAAACCGGCATTTCCATTGGGCTTACGGGTGAGTACCCAGTGCGTACTCACCCGTGGTGACCCAAATTTCTGGGCCATTATGTTTAATGTTAAGGTTATATACACTGGAATGGACGTCATAACTATGTCAGCCACGACTCAGTGGGTAGCACTCTTGCCTGCGAATCAGAAGATTGTGGGTTCAAGTCCCACTCCAGGGACTTGAGCACATAAATCTAGGCTGACACTCCAGTGCAGTGCTGAGGGAGTGCTGCACTGCCGGAGGTGCCGTTTTTCGGATGAGATGTTAAACCGAGGCCCCGTCTGCTTGTAAAAGATCCCATGGCACTATTTCCAAGAACAGCAGGGGAGTTATCCCTGGTGTCCTGGCCAATATTTATCCCTCCATCAACATCACAAAACAGATCATCTGGTCATTATCACATTGCTGTTTGAGGGAGCTTGCTGTGCGCAAATTGGCTGCTGCATTTCCCACATTACAACAGTGACTACACTCCAAAAGTACTTCATTGACTGTAAAGTGCTTTGAGACGTCCAGTGGTCGTGAAAGGCGCTATAGAAATGCAAGTCTTTCTTTCTTAAAAGTTCTGGTTGCTGCCTGGTTTTATTGCATTTTTTTAATATTTGGAATTAAATGTGTACGACATATACAGTACTGCATGTTTAGCAGTTATTTTCAATTTGTAAATGAGGACAATTGTGATCATCATTTATCACTCAATAGACCGCTGCAGAAACACCGGAAAAATCTTTGAGTGACTCTTGTGTACTATACAAGGATAGGAACAGTGCTATATTACTGATTACACGGCCTGGCTCAAACACACGTAGCTGTAGATCTTTTGAAAGGATACAGCAATAGGAAGCAGGTCTCCTGGTCTGGAAGGACCTGCCCCATCGCACCTTCACTCAGCAAAATCAACACTGCTCTGAGCTTGGCACGTCGTGACATGTTACAGAGGAGGACAACAAGGACCACCCCTGACCGAAGAGGAGCAATGTAGACTTGGTACCTTGGGCTTGTAGGCGCTAGAGAGACAGAGGCCTAGAAATTGGGTTGGGGCGCCAAAGTGGCGCAAAAGTCGCCTGAGCGCAGGATTTAGCGCAGCGATCGGAGTGATACCGATCGCCAGAAATTCAGTTTCAGTGCCCCTTGAGGGAGACAGGGCGAGGCTCGAGGCGCTCCGCGTCCCTCTTAGGGCGCTGAAACTGATTATCGCAGCGCAACGTGCCGCAGCGCCACATGCTGCAACACGGCACGCTGCGGTACTGCAGGCCTTCCTCCCACTGTTAAGGGGGAGGTGCCTGCAACAGCGTGATCCCCGCTTGCGAGTGCCGGCAAATGAGCCCGGCACCAAGGAGAAGTGCCGGGCTCTCGGGAAACAGCCGGCAATGCCGCGGGGGGGGGGGTTAGGAGGCCGGGGACGGAGGTGTTGGCAGGCGGCCGCTTTGCGCCGCTGCCGGCACAGTAAGGCCCCGTGAACCGGGCGCGGGTAGCGAGCGGCGCAACTGCAGCGTTCGCTACCAAATATCGCGAACGGGGCACGAATGGGGTGCTGCGCACACCAATGACGTCATCGGTGGCGGCGCAGCGCAAATGCCTAATGCCACCATTAGCGCCCCTACTGAATATCGCCGGAGACGCAGCCAGTGGCGCTACAGCCACTGACTGCCTCTTCAGGCGCTAACAGGTGGCGCTACTCACCCGATTTCTCCCCAGAGACTTAAGAGAGAATTTGATCCAAGTATTTATGATTATTAAAGGTAGGGATCTCATATGTAGAGAGTGTTTTATGTGATGGGGTCAAGTAGAACTAGGGGCCACCTATACGAACTGAGGAAGCAGAAGTAAAGTTGAATGTTCGGAAGCTTTAATTTTCTCAGAGGGTGTGGAACAGGATTCTGGAGGAGGCAGTGAAGACTGATCCACTACAGTGTTTAAGTAAGGCATTAGGTGGAATCCTGCAAAACAAGGTCATCACATTAGAAGAGTAAATCTTTCCTGGATAACAAAGAGTGGGTATGGGTCCTCCTGAGGTTTGCCTGGGAACCTCTGAGGGGTTGGAGAGGATTTTTTGACAAAGGACTCCTGAATTGGCTAAATGTTTCTGGTTTTTTTTTTGGCTTCACAGGAGATGAGGGGACAAGATGGTTGGTGTAGGGTGGGGGTGATACAATCAGCCCATGACTGAGACTGGGCCTGATGGACTCTCATCTTGGCTATACAATATTAAAAAAGTACAGTTCAGTCTATGATAGCACCATGAACCTGTTCCTATTCTGTGGCCAATAATATGATTCATGCAATTCCTTAAAGTTACTCAGATCAGAGCACACATTTTTTCTTATGAAACTGAAATGATTCAGGAGATCTGGGCATACTCAGTACAGGTAATAAGACCTTACAAATACTTGACCAAAACATACTCTCCTTTATGTTTAACTTAATAAAAAGTCAAAAATGCTCTCGCAGTGGTTGGACTATAAATTGGAGGCATAATCTCTCAAACATTTCCAAGGCTGGGGCATTAAAGCATCAACCCTGGAGTCCAGCACCCATCAGTACTCAGCCCTGGTGTCCAGCACCCATCAGTACTCAGCCCTGGTGTCCAGCACCCATCAGTACTCAGCCCTGGTGTCCAGCACCCATCAATACTCAGCCCTGGTGTCCAGCACCCATCAATACTCAGCCCTGGTGTCCAGCACCCATCAATACTCAGCCCTGGTGTCCAGCACCCATCAGTACTCAGCCCTGGTGTCCAGCACCCATCAGTACTCAGCCCTGGTGTCCAGCACCCATCAATACTCAGCCCTGGTGTCCAGCACCCATCAGTACTCAGCCCTGGTGTCCAGCACCCATCAATACTCAGCCCTGGTGTCCAGCACCCATCAGTACTCAGCCCTGGTGTCCAGCACCCATCAGTACTCAGCCCTGGTGTCCAGCACCCATCAATACTCAGCCCTGGTGTCCAGCAC
>NC_140999.1:61950971-62045971 GCF_052327205.1 Somniosus microcephalus | reverse complement strand
TATCATTAACTGTAATATCATAGAAGGGAAAGTATTACAAACACAAATTCAATCAACATGAAAGGTGACCGAGATTGACAGTGTTCCAAAATACTGCACAATCATTCAATGTTTGAAGATAATGGGTGCAATACAACAACACGACCAGGATCCCATACCTGCATGCTCGAAGACCTCGCGCTTTTTTAACGTCACATAATCGGCCGGTCGCTTTCAACCCCATTGTCCCGACTACGGAGTCTCGAACGTACTGCCTGCAATGGAGAAGAACCAGTGGATCACTAATCTAGCTTGAGGTGATAGAGAAAAGTTAATAGCGAGATCACATGTGCAACACTCCAGGACACTCGAGTCAACAGGCACTGCTCTCCTCATTTCCATTTCCATTTCCATCCGGCACTCAATCAGATAGCAAAGCCAGTGATAACTCATAAGGACAGTCGAACATGTCAGGCAAATTATTTATCTAACAGAATGATACCTGGGCCAAAAGGGTTACATTATGAGGACAGGTTGCATAGACTAGACTTATATTCCCTTGACTACAGATGATTAATGAGTGATCCAATTGAGGCGTTTAATATGATTAGAGGATTTGATATGGAGAGAGAAACTATTTCTGGGGGGGGGGGGGGGGGGGGGGGGAGTCCAAAACAAGGGGACGTACCCTTAAAATTAGAGCTAGTCCGTTCAGGGGTGACGTCAGGAAGTGGTTCTTCACACAAAGGGTAGTGGAAATCTGGAATTGTCTCCCTCAAAAAGCCACTGAGGCTGGGGGTCAATTGAAAACTTCGTAACTGCGATTGATAGATTTTTGCTAGGTAAGGGTATTAAGGCTTTCAGAACCAAGGTGGGTAGATGGAATTAAGATATAGATCAGCCATGATCTAAGTGAGTGGCTGAACAGGCTACGGGCTTGAATGGCCTATTCCTGTTCCAAGGTTCTTCCTATTGACAGGAAACTCTTTGGTATCCGGCACCGACGGGACCGGGATGGCGCCGGTTGATTAAAAATTCCGCATGACGGAGAGGGTTATCTACCGAGGCTATTTTTAACAAACAAAAATAAAAAAAATCAACAAATGTGCAGTATACAGTAATTGGGTACTCACCTACAAAATGTTGTGTTAAATGGATGGTGGAAGATGCTTGATTAAGTACAGTACTGCCAGTTGAGGGTAATCCATAACTCTTTAATTACTTAACAGTAAAACAAAACTTATACAGTAAACGACTGTATACAGTACTGAAATGAAAACTTATAATGTAGGCTTCCCTCATAGCTCAATTGACAAATATACTGCCCGGTGTGTAAACTGATCTTTTGCTTGGACCAACTTTTGGGAATTCCATAATGCAAGATGGGGGAGATAATTCACGATAAAGATGGAGACACACACAGAAAAATGGCGGATCGGATGAGACTACCAGTAGCGTGGGAGAGTCAGACTGCTGTTATTGAGGTGTTCGGACTTCCGACAGCGCCAAGAAGCCGAGTAGTGGTAGTTTGGAGATCTACCCCCACTCGGCCACCGCGGAAGACTCGGACTCAGCAACATTTCCGGTTATTGAGGTGTTGTTTTCGGAGTATGAATTTTGCCGGTTAATAGAGAATTCTGGATATTTAGGTGCTGTTTAAACGAGAGTTTCCTGTAACTGTGAACAATCTGTACGTTTTCTGTAGTTTTTAAGGTGTAACCTCGTCTTCAGATCAGCTAAAACAACAGGGGTAAGCAAAAGCCCTCCTCTAAACAGTGGGTGCCAACTACATCATGAGAATTAGTTCACTGGAGTGAATGGTGTTTGTGTGCAGTGCACAGATGCAAGCAGTTTCTAGCTCACATGAATATACAGGAAACTTTCGTTTAACCGGAGGTTAAATGTCCGGAAAGCTCTATCCACCGGCAAAATTCAGGAGTCGGTTCAGATAAGTTTTTTTTACTTCTTGTTGCTTTTTTTCTCCAGTCGTGGCTCTGCAAGGTCTAGCTGAAGCTGTTGCTTAGCTACAGAGACGCTTGCAAGCTACGCCGACTGTTTTGAAGCTGTTGCTAAGCAACAGGGTTTGTTGCTTCACACGGAGCTCAGAAGCTCCGTATGTTTTAACATTAGCACTGGTTTCTCCGGCAGTTTTGATGGAACGGCAACAGCTCAGTCCCGTCAGTGCCGGATACCAGAAAGTTTTCTGTAGAAAGCAACAGACCTTGATGAAAATATGACAAATCATGCTGAGTTACTCAGGACACACAGCAATGTCAAAGCACAGAGGAGGCATAGACTGAATGGATGATTCCCAGCATGCGTGTTCATTAGCTGACTTAAATGTGGTTAAAGTTGCTAAACCGGTTGGTCACTCAAAAAAAAATTAGTTGAAGGCTTAAATCCCTTCATGGCCTTTCCTTTCCCCATCTCTGTAACCTCTTCCAGACCGAGAACTCACCCCCCATCCCAACTCTGCGTTCCTCCAATTCTGGTCTCTTGTGCATCCCCCTCTCGCCTCACCCCATTTTGGCGTCTTTGCCTTGAGCCCCCTAGGCCACACACTCTGATTCCCTCCATAAACCTCTCCGCCACTCTACCTCTTTCTCCTTCTTTAAGATGCTCCTTAAAATCTACCTCTTTGCCCAAGTTTTTGGTCACCTGTCCTAATATCTCATGTGGCTCAGTGTCAAATTTTGTTTGATAATCGCTCCTGTGAAGTGCCTTGGGAGTTTTACTACGTTATAGGTGCTATATAAATGCAGGTTGTTATATACCTGCACACAGTAAAGGTGCAGATTCTGGCTCGAAGAGATTCAGTCTGCTCATGATGTCGACCCATGACCACAGAAAATGGTGCTGGGGAAAAAGCTCGAACTGTAACAATCATCCTGGCCTACTCTCACATAGCTCGGCACAGCTGGTTTAACAGCAACACTTGGTTGTGGAATGCCATTCCTGTGAACAGACCTATGGTGGGAACAGAGGTAGAGGCAACCATTGGAGGAAGAGTGAACTGGATTAAATTCCCAGCCCAGGGTTTAATGTTAGTCACTTTTTATGAGCAACTTAACTTGATCCAGGTTTATACTTCACATCCAACATACAGTCAAAGTAAAAGGCAAACACAAAGAAACACCAACATGAGATATGCAAATATAAGTCTTTCTTTCTATGTTAGAGAAAGAAAGACTTGCATTTTTATAGCGCCTTTCACGACCTTAGGACGTCCCAAAGCGCTTTACAGCCAATGAAGTACTTTTGAAACGCAGTCACTGTTGTAATGTAGGAAACGCGGCAGCCAATTTGCGCACAGCAAGCTCCCACAAACAGCAATGTGATAATGACCAAATAATCTGTTTTAGTGATGTTGATTGCGGGATAAATATTGGCCATGACACCGGGGAGAACTCCACTGCTCTTCTTCAAAATAGTGCCAGGGGATCTTTTATGTCCACCTGAGAGAGCAGACGGGGCCTCGGTTCAACGTCTCAGCACTGCACTGGACTGTCAGCCTAGATTTTTGTGCTCGAGTCTCTGGGGTGGGACTTGAACCCATGACCTTCTGACTCAGAGGCAAGAGTGCTACCAACTGAGCCACAGCTGCAACTTTTCATTTTGATTGATGTATTTATCCTATCGGAGTTAAGTTTAATGAAGGACAGGAGAATTTAAACTGCTCTAGTTAATGGTATGTCCTCACCAACATTAAAGGCAAAAAACTGCATGTCATTGTGTATGTCTGCTTCCCTCTGGCCAGCCAAGCCAGGAGGATGTGTAATATCGCCTTCCACAGCATAAATCTACTTCTCACTCATGTAGTCACTGAAGCTATGATGGGAAATGAAGGGCTAGCCTGGGGAGGGGGAAAGATGGATGTACAAACTGAATCATTTGGAACAATAATGGACAAGAGAATCCAGGATTCCAAAATACTACGAGCGACAGCACCAAAAGCAGTAAGGACCCATGCTGGTCCAGGACCATGAGCACAATTTTGTTATAACTCAGCAAACAAGTGGAGCTGCTACACATTTGCACCCGACAATTCCTAATGGGCGGTTATTTAAAAATAACAACTTGGCTACAACGACCGAGATATTGTTATATATATAATCAAAGGAAAATGACAAGCCCTCAATCTTTCAAGGACATTAAGGAAACAGTTACTGCAGCTGAACATTTAATCTTTCCCATTTACTACCCATTTTTCTTCATAGTCTTCCCTGTTCCTGCAAGTTCATTCAATCTCTACATTGTGATAAAATCCACCAGTGTGTTAAATTACATTCACCAGACATAACTGCTGGATTTTACAATATAAAGCTGAAATGGGAAATGTTCTGGAGCACGATTGGATAGAAAAGGTGTGTCTGCTGGGCTGCAGATCGACCCCAACAAAACTTGCAACTGTACAAAGACCAGATGTGGTTGCTCGGATACTTGTGATGGTGGGTGCCAGATTACCGGCCCACAGGGTCACAACAACAACTTGCATTTATATAGCATCTTTAATGCAGTAAAACATCCCAAGGTGATTCACAGGAGCATTATAAAACAATATTCAACATGGAGCCACACAAGGAGATACTAGGGCACATGACCAAAAGCTTGGTCAAAGAGGTAGGTTTTAATGAGAGTCATAAAAGAGGAAAGAGAGGCGGAGAGGTTGAGGGAGGGAATTCCAGAGTTTAACTCCGCTGCAGCTGTTGCCACAGCCGCCCATGGTGGAGTGATTAAAATCGGGGATGTGCAAGAGGTCAGAATTGGAGGAGTGCAGAGATCTCGGAGGGTTGTAGAGCTGGAGGAGGTTACAGAGATAGAGAGGGGCGAGGCCATGGAGGTATCTGAAAACAAGGATGAGAATTTTAAAATTGAGGCGTTGCTTAACTGGGAGCCACTGTAGGTCAGCGAGCAAAGGGGCAATGGGTGAACGGGACTTGTTTCGAGTTAGGATAAGGGCAGTTTTAGATGAGCTTAAGTTTATGGAGGGTGGAAGATGGGAGGCCGGCCAGGAGTGCGTTGGAATAGTCAAATCTAGAGGTAACAAAGGCATGGATGAGGGTTTCAGCAGCAGATGAGCTGTTACGGAGGTGGAAGTAGGCAGCCATAGTGTTGGCACATGTATGTGGTCGGAAGCTCATCTCGGGGTCAAATACGACACCAAGGTTCCGAAGAGTCTGGTTCAGCCTCAGACAGTTGCCAGGGAGAGGGATGGAGTCGGTGGCTACAGAACGGAGTTTGTGGCAGGGACTGAAGACAATGGCTCCGGCTCCCCAATGATTAGGCGGAGGAAATTTCTGCTCATCCAGTCGACCAAGCAGTGGCGGGGTTGAGAGGTGGTGGTGAGGTAGAGCTGGGTATCGTCAGCGGACAAACCTGACGCTGTGCTTTAGGATGATGTCACCGAGGGGCACCATGTAGATGAGAAATAGGAGGGGGCCAAGGATAGATCCTGGGGGAAACCAGAGGTAACGGTGCAAGAGCGGGAAGAGAAGCCATTGCAGGTGATTCTCTGGCTACAATTGGATAGTCAAAGCTGGCATTCCCAAGGTTGCTGAAAATCCAAGCTCAGCAACCCGTGTTGAGCGTGGGGAAGAGGAAGTGGAGAAACAGACACAGAAATTACAGCTTCCTTGCTGGCCTTCAAAATGGAAGATTACACGTAATTTGTCACCAAACTTTGGGCGGGGGGGGGGGGGGTGGGTAGAGAAAGAAAAGGGGCAAAACCAGTTTCCATCCTACAGAATATGATCTTCCTCTCAGTTCTAGAAATATCTGCAGCCAAGTTTAAGTCGTACAAGAAAATTAGTTTGAGTGTAGCCTATATGTGAGTTAATAATTTTGTCCCCAAGGCGAGGGATCAGATTAAGGATGCGGCCTGTATGGAGGGATGGCTTACATGCTCGCCAGCGCGGTATTAGAGCAAAAGTGTGGTTTGGCTGTTGCTAAAGCCAACAGCTTGCATTTATATAGCACCTTTAATATAGAAAAATGCCCCAAGGCGTTTCACACAGATGTAGTCAGACAACACTGGTCGCTGAGACCAAACAGATATTGGACAGGGAGACCAAAAGCTTGGTCAAAGAGGTGCGTTTTAAGGAGGTCGTTAAAGGAGGAGAGAGGTGGAGAGGCAGGAGGGTTTAGGGAGATGGAGAGGCAGGAGGGTTTAGAGAGATGGCGAGGCAGGAGGGTTTAGAGAGGTGGAGAGGCAGGAGGGTTTAGGGAGATGGAGAGGCAGGAGGGTTTAGGGAGATGGAGAGGCAGGAGGGTTTAGGGAGATGGAGAGGTAGGAGGGTTTAGAGAGATGGAGAGGCAGGAGGGTTTAGAGAGATGGAGAGGCAGGAGGGTTTAGAGAGATGGAGAGGCAGGAGGGTTTAGGGAGATGGAGAGGTAGGAGGGTTTAGGGAGATGGGGAGGCAGGAGGGTTTAGAGTGATGGAGAGGCAGGAGGGTTTAGAGAGATGGAGAGGTAGGAGGGTTTAGAGGGATGGGGAGGCAGGAGGGTTCAGAGAGATGGAGAGGCAGGAGGGTTTAGAGTGATGGAGAGGTAGGAGGGTTTAGAGAGATGGAGAGGCAGGAGGGTTTAGAGAGATGGAGAGGCAGGAGGGTTTAGAGTGATGGAGAGGTAGGAGGGTTTAGAGAGATGGAGAGGCAGGAGGGTTTAGGGAGATGGAGAGGCAGGAGGGTTTAGAGAGATGGAGAGGTAGGAGGGTTTAGAGAGATGGAGAGGTAGGAGGGTTTAGAGAGATGGAGAGGTAGGAGGGTTTAGAGAGATGGAGAGGTAGGAGGGTTTAGAGAGATGGAGAGGCAGGAGGGTTTAGAGAGATGGAGAGGCAGGAGGGTTTAGAGAGATGGAGAGGTAGGAGGGTTTAGAGAGATGGAGAGGTAGGAGGGTTTAGAGAGATGGAGAGGTAGGAGGGTTTAGAGAGATGGAGAGGCAGGAGGGTTTAGAGAGATGGAGAGGCAGGAGGGTTTAGAGAGATGGAGAGGCAGGAGGGTTTAGAGTGATGGAGAGGTAGGAGGGTTTAGAGAGATGGAGAGGGAGGAGGGTTTAGAGAGATGGAGAGGGAGGAGGGTTTAGAGAGATAGAGAGGCAGGAGGGTTTAGGGAGATGGGGAGGCAGGAGGGTTTAGAGAGATAGAGAGGTAGGAGGGTTTAGAGAGATGGGGAGGCAGGAGGGTTTAGAGAGATGGGGAGGCAGGAGGGTTTAGGGAGATGGGGAGGCAGGAGGGTTTAGAGAGATAGAGAGGTAGGAGGGTTTAGAGAGATGGAGAGGTAGGAGGGTTTAGAGAGATGGAGAGGCAGGAGGGTTTAGAGAGATGGAGAGGCAGGAGGGTTTAGAGTGATGGAGAGGTAGGAGGGTTTAGAGAGATGGAGAGGGAGGAGGGTTTAGAGAGATAGAGAGGCAGGAGGGTTTAGGGAGATGGGGAGGCAGGAGGGTTTAGAGAGATAGGGAGGTAGGAGGGTTTAGAGAGATGGGGAGGCAGGAGGGTTTAGAGAGATGGGGAGGCAGGAGGGTTTAGGGAGATGGGGAGGCAGGAGGGTTTAGAGAGATGGAGAGGCAGGAGGGTTTAGAGAGATGGGGAGGCAGGAGGGTTTAGGGAGATGGAGAGGCAGGAGGGTTTAGGGAGATGGAGAGGCAGGAGGGTTTAGGGAGATGGAGAGGCAGGAGGGTTTAGAGAGATGGGGAGGCAGGAGGGTTTAGAGAGATGGGGAGGCAGGAGGGTTTAGAGAGATGGAGAGGTAGGAGGGTTTAGAGAGATGGGGAGGCAGGAGGGTTTAGAGAGATGGGGAGGCAGGAGGGTTTAGAGAGATGGGGAGGCAGGAGGATTTAGAGAGATGGAGAGGCAGGAGGGTTTAGAGAGATGGAGAGGCAGGAGGGTTCAGAGAGATGGGGAGGCAGGAGGGTTTAGAGAGATGGAGAGGTAGGAGGGTTTAGAGAGATGGAGAGGCAGGAGGGTTTAGAGAGATGGGGAGGCAGGAGGGTTTAGAGAGATAGAGAGGCAGGAGGGTTTAGAGAGATTGAGAGGTAGGAGGGTTTAGAGAGATGGAGAGGCAGGAGGGTTTAGAGAGATGGGGAGGCAGGAGGGTTCAGAGAGATGGAGAGGCAGGAGGGTTTAGGGAGATGGAGAGGCAGGAGGGTTTAGAGAGATGGAGAGGCAGGAGGGTTCAGAGAGATGGGGAGGCAGGAGGGTTTAGAGAGATGGAGAGGCAGGAGGGTTTAGAGAGATGGAGAGGCAGGAGGGTTTAGAGAGATGGAGAGGCAGGAGGGTTTAGGGAGATGGAGAGGCAGGAGGGTTTAGAGAGATGGGGAGGCAGGAGGGTTTAGAGAGATGGAGATGTAGGAGGGTTTAGAGAGATGGAGAGGCAGGAGGGTTTAGAGAGATGGAGAGGCAGGAGGGTTTAGAGAGATGGAGAGGCAGGAGGGTTTAGTGAGATGGGAGGCAGGAGGGTTTAGAGAGATGGGGAGGCAGGAGGGTTTAGGGAGATGGAGAGGCAGGAGGGTTTAGGGAGATGGCGAGGCAGAGGGGTTTAGGGAGATGGAGAGGCAGGAGGGTTTAGAGAGATGGAGAGGCAGGAGGGTTTAGAGAGGTGGAGAGGCAGGAGGGTTTAGAGAGATGGAGAGGCAGGAGGCTTTAGAGAGATGGAGAGGCAGAGGGGTTTAGGGAGATGGAGAGGCAGGAGGGTTTAGAGAGATGGGGAGGCAGGAGGGTTTAGAGAGATGGAGAGGCAGGAGGGTTTAGAGAGATGGGGAGGCAGGAGGGTTTAGAGAGATGGGGAGGCAGGAGGGTTTAGAGAGATGGGGAGGCAGGAGGGTTTAGGGAGATGGGGAGGCAGGAGGGTTCAGAGAGATGGGGAGGCAGGAGGGTTTAGGGAGATGGAGAGGCAGGAGGGTTTAGGGAGATGGAGAGGCAGGAGGGTTTAGAGAGATGGAGAGGCAGGAGGGTTTAGAGAGATGGAGAGGCAGGAGGGTTTAGAGAGATGGAGAGGCAGGAGGGTTTAGAGAGATGGGGAGGCAGGAGGGTTTAGAGAGATGGGGAGGCAGGAGGGTTTAGGGAGATGGAGAGGCAGGAGGGTTTAGAGAGATGGAGAGGCAGGAGGGTTTAGGGAGATGGCGAGGCAGGAGGGTTTAGGGAGATGGAGAGGCAGGAGGGTTTAGAGAGGTGGAGAGGCAGGAGGGTTTAGGGAGATGGAGAAGCAGGAGGGTTTAGAGAGATGGAGAGGCAGGAGGGTTTAGAGAGATGGGGAGGCAGGAGGGTTTAGGGAGATGGGGAGGCAGGAGGGTTTAGAGAGATGGAGAGGCAGGAGGGTTGAGAGAGATGGAGAGGCAGGAGGGTTTAGAGAGATGGGGAGGCAGGAGGGTTTAGAGAGATGGAGAGGCAGGAGGGTTTAGGGAGATGGAGAGGCAGGAGGGTTTAGAGAGATGGAGAGGCAGGAGGGTTTAGAGAGATGGAGAGGTAGGAGGGTTTAGAGAGATGGAGAGGCAGGAGGGTTTAGGGAGATGGAGAGGCAGGAGGGTTTAGAGAGATGGCGAGGCAGGAGGGTTTAGAGAGATGGAGAGGCAGGAGGGTTTAGAGAGATGGAGAGGTAGGAGGGTTTAGAGAGATGGAGAGGCAGGAGGGTTTAGAGAGATGGAGAGGCAGGAGGGTTTAGAGTGATGGAGAGGGAGGAGGGTTTAGAGAGATGGAGAGGCAGGAGGGTTTAGGGAGATGGAGAGGCAGGAGGGTTTAGAGAGATGGAGAGGCAGGAGGGTTTAGAGAGATGGAGAGGCAGGAGGGTTTAGAGAGATGGAGAGATAGGAGGGTTTAGAGAGATGGAGAGGCAGGAGGGTTTAGAGAGATGGCGAGGCAGGAGGGTTTAGGGAGATGGAGAGGCAGGAGGGTTTAGAGAGATGGAGAGGCAGGAGGGTTTAGAGTGATGGAGAGGTAGGAGGGTTTAGAGAGATGGAGAGGTAGGAGGGTTTAGAGAGATGGGGAGGCAGGAGGGTTTAGAGAGATGGGGAGGCAGGAGGGTTTAGAGAGATGGGGAGGCAGGAGGGTTTAGGGAGATGGGGAGGCAGGAGGGTTTAGGGAGATGGAGAGGCAGGAGGGTTTAGAGAGATGGGGAGGCAGGAGGGTTTAGAGAGATGGGGAGGCAGGAGGGTTTAGAGAGATGGAGAGGTAGGAGGGTTTAGAGAGATGGGGAGGCAGGAGGGTTTAGGGAGATGGAGAGGCAGGAGGGTTCAGGGAGATGGAGAGGCAGGAGGGTTTAGAGAGATGGGGAGGCAGGAGGGTTTAGAGAGATGGGGAGGCAGGGGGGTTTAGAGAGATGGAGAGGCAGGAGGGTTTAGAGAGATGGCGAGGCAGGAGGGTTTAGAGAGATGGGGAGGCAGGAGGGTTTAGGGAGATGGAGAGGCAGGAGGGTTTAGGGAGATGGAGAGGCAGGAGGGTTTAGAGAGATGGGGAGGCAGGAGGGTTTAGAGAGATGGGGAGGCAGGAGGGTTTAGAGAGATGGAGAGGTAGGAGGGTTTAGAGAGATGGGGAGGCAGGAGGGTTTAGGGAGATGGAGAGGCAGGAGGGTTTAGAGAGATGGGGAGGCAGGAGGGTTTAGGGAGATGGAGAGGCAGGAGGGTTTAGAGAGATGGGGAGGCAGGAGGGTTTAGAGAGATGGAGAGGTAGGAGGGTTTAGAGAGATGGGGAGGCAGGAGGGTTTAGAGAGATGGGGAGGCAGGAGGGTTTAGAGAGATGGGGAGGCAGGAGGGTTTAGAGAGATGGGGAGGCAGGAGGGTTTAGAGAGATGGGGAGGCAGGAGGGTTTAGAGAGATGGAGAGGCAGGAGGGTTTAGAGAGATGGAGAGGTAGGAGGGTTTAGAGAGATGGAGAGGCAGGAGGGTTTAGAGAGATGGGGAGGCAGGAGGGTTCAGAGAGATGGAGAGGCAGGAGGGTTTAGGGAGATGGAGAGGCAGGAGGGTTTAGAGAGATGGGGAGGC
Organism: Somniosus microcephalus; assembly: GCF_052327205.1. Lineage (NCBI taxonomy): Eukaryota > Metazoa > Chordata > Chondrichthyes > Squaliformes > Somniosidae > Somniosus > Somniosus microcephalus. Next base: position 62,035,025 of record NC_140999.1, on the reverse strand, counting down.
AGGAGGGTTTAGAGAGATGGAGAGGCAGGAGGGTTTAGAGAGATGGAGAGGCAGGAGGGTTTAGGGAGATGGAGAGGCAGGAGGGTTCAGAGAGATGGGGAGGCAGGAGGGTTTAGAGAGATGGAGAGGCAGGAGGGTTGAGAGAGATGGAGAGGCAGGAGGGTTTAGAGAGATGGAGAGGCAGGAGGGTTTAGAGAGATGGAGAGGCAGGAGGGTTTAGAGAGATGGAGAGGCAGGAGGGTTTAGAGAGATGGAGAGGCAGGAGGGTTTAGAGAGATGGAGAGGTAGGAGGGTTTAGAGAGATGGAGAGGTCGGAGGGTTTAGAGAGATGGAGAGGCAGGAGGGTTTAGAGAGATGGGAGGCAGGAGGGTTTAGAGAGATGGGGAGGCAGGAGGGTTTAGGGAGATGGAGAGGCAGAGGGGTTTAGGGAGATGGGGAGGCAGGAGGGTTTAGGGAGATGGAGAGGCAGGAGGGTTTAGGGAGATGGAGAGGCAGGAGGGTTTAGTGAGATGGGAGGCAGGAGGGTTTAGAGAGATGGAGAGGCAGGAGGGTTTAGGGAGATGGAGAGGCAGGAGGGTTTAGGGAGATGGAGAGGCAGAGGGGTTTAGGGAGATGGAGAGGCAGGAGGGTTTAGAGAGATGGAGAGGTAGGAGGGTTTAGTGAGATGGGAGGCAGGAGGGTTTAGAGAGATGGGAGGCAGGAGGGTTTAGTGAGATGGGAGGCAGGAGGGTTTAGAGAGATGGGGAGGCAGGAGGGTTTAGAGAGGTGGAGAGGCAGGAGGGTTTAGAGAGATGGAGAGGCAGGAGGGTTTAGAGAGATGGGGAGGCAGGAGGGTTTAGGGAGATGGAGAGGCAGGAGGGTTTAGATAAATGGAGAGGCAGGAGGGTTTAGAGAGATGGAGAGGCAGGAGGGTTTAGGGAGATGGAGAGGCAGGAGGATTTAGAGAGATGGAGAGGCAGGAGGGTTTAGAGAGATGGAGAGGCAGGAGGGTTTAGAGAGATGGAGAGGTAGGAGGGTTCAGAGAGATGGGGAGGCAGGAGGGTTTAGAGAGATGGGGAGGCAGGAGGGTTTAGAGAGATGGGGAGGCAGGAGGGTTTAGAGAGATGGGGAGGCAGGAGGGTTTAGGGAGATGGAGAGGCAGGAGGGTTTAGAGAGATGGGGAGGCAGGAGGGTTTAGAGAGATGGGGAGGCAGGAGGGTTTAGAGAGATGGAGAGGCAGGAGGGTTTAGGGAGATGGAGAGGCAGGAGGGTTTAGAGAGATGGAGAGGCAGGAGGGTTTAGAGAGATGGAGAGGCAGGAGGGTTTAGAGAGATGGAGAGGCAGGAGGGTTTAGAGAGATGGAGAGGCAGGAGGGTTTAGGGAGATGGAGAGGCAGGAGGGTTTAGGGAGATGGAGAGGCAGGAGGGTTTAGAGAGATGGAGAGGCAGGAGGGTTTAGAGAGGTGGAGAGGCAGGAGGGTTTAGAGAGATGGGGAGGCAGGAGGGTTTAGAGAGATGGAGAGGCAGGAGGGTTTAGAGAGATGGAGAGGCAGGAGGGTTTAGGGAGATGGAGAGGCAGGAGGGTTCAGAGAGATGGGGAGGCAGGAGGGTTTAGAGAGATGGAGAGGTAGGAGGGTTTAGAGAGATGGAGAGGCAGGAGGGTTTAGAGAGATGGAGAGGCAGGAGGCTTTAGAGAGATGGAGAGGTAGGAGGGTTTAGAGAGATGGAGAGGTAGGAGGGTTTAGAGAGATGGAGAGGCAGGAGGGTTTATAGAGATGGGGAGGCAGGAGGGTTTAGTGAGATGGGAGGCAGGAGGGTTCAGAGAGATGGGGAGGCAGGAGGGTTTAGAGAGATGGGGAGGCAGGAGGGTTTAGAGAGATGGGGAGGCAGGAGGGTTTGGAGAGATGGGGAGGCAGGAGGGTTTAGAGAGATGGAGAGGTAGGAGGGTTTAGAGAGATGGAGAGGCAGGAGGGTTTAGAGAGATGGGGAGGCAGGAGGGTTTAGAGAGATGGAGAGGCAGGAGGGTTTAGGGAGATGGAGAGGCAGGAGGGTTTAGAGAGATGGAGAGGCAGGAGGGTTTAGAGAGATGGAGAGGCAGGAGGGTTTAGAGAGATGGAGAGGCAGGAGGGTTTAGAGAGATGGAGAGGCAGGAGGGTTTAGGGAGATGGAGAGGCAGGAGGGTTTAGAGAGATGGAGAGGCAGGAGGGTTTAGAGAGGTGGAGAGGCAGGAGGGTTTAGAGAGATGGGGAGGCAGGAGGGTTTAGAGAGATGGAGAGGCAGGAGGGTTTAGAGAGATGGAGAGGCAGGAGGGTTTAGGGAGATGGAGAGGCAGGAGGGTTCAGAGAGATGGGGAGGCAGGAGGGTTTAGAGAGATGGAGAGGTAGGAGGGTTTAGAGAGATGGAGAGGCAGGAGGGTTTAGAGAGATGGAGAGGCAGGAGGCTTTAGAGAGATGGAGAGGTAGGAGGGTTTAGAGAGATGGAGAGGTAGGAGGGTTTAGAGAGATGGAGAGGCAGGAGGGTTTATAGAGATGGGGAGGCAGGAGGGTTTAGTGAGATGGGAGGCAGGAGGGTTCAGAGAGATGGGGAGGCAGGAGGGTTTAGGGAGATGGAGAGGCAGGAGGGTTTAGGGAGATGGCGAGGCAGAGGGGTTTAGGGAGATGGAGAGGCAGGAGGGTTTAGAGAGATGGAGAGGCAGGAGGGTTTAGAGAGGTGGAGAGGCAGGAGGGTTTAGAGAGATGGAGAGGCAGGAGGGTTCAGAGAGATGGAGAGGCAGGAGGGTTTAGAGAGATGGGGAGGCAGGAGGGTTTAGAGAGATGGGAGGCAGGAGGGTTTAGTGAGATGGGAGGCAGGAGGGTTTAGAGAGATGGGAGGCAGGAGGGTTTAGTGAGATGGGAGGCAGGAGGGTTTAGAGAGATGGAGAGGCAGGAAGGTTTAGAGAGATGGAGAGGCAGGAGGGTTTAGTGAGATGGGAGGCAGGAGGGTTTAGAGAGATGGGGAGGCAGGAGGGTTTAGAGAGGTGGAGAGGCAGGAGGGTTTAGAGAGATGGGGAGGCAGGAGGGTTTAGGGAGATGGGGAGGCAGGAGGGTTTAGGGAGATGGAGAGGCAGGAGGGTTTAGAGAGATGGAGAGGCAGGAGGGTTTAGAGAGATGGGGAGGCAGGAGGGTTTAGGGAGATGGAGAGGCAGGAGGGTTTAGAGAGATGGAGAGGCAGGAGGGTTTAGAGAGATGGAGAGGCAGGAGGGTTTAGAGAGATGGGGAGGCAGGAGGGGTAAGAGAGATGGAGAGGCAGGAGGGTTTCGCGAGATGGAGAGGCAGGAGGGTTTAGAGAGATGGAGAGGCAGGAGGGTTTAGAGAGATGGAGAGGCAGGAGGGTTTAGTGAGATGGGGAGGCAGGAGGGTTTAGAGAGGTGGAGAGGCAGGAAGGTTTAGAGAGATGGGGAGGCAGGAGGGTTTAGAGAGATGGGGAGGCAGGAGGGTTTAGGGAGATGGGGAGGCAGGAGGGTTTAGAGAGATGGGGAGGCAGGAGGGTTTAGGGAGATGGAGAGGCAGGAGGGTTGAGGGAGATGGAGAGGCAGGAGGGTTTAGAGAGATGGAGAGGCAGGAGGGTTTAGAGAGATGGAAAGGCAGGAGGGTTTAGGGAGATGGAGAGGCAGGAGGGTTTCGAGAGATGGAGAGGCAGGAGGGTTTAGAGAAATGGAGAGGCAGGAGGGTTTAGAGAGATGGGGAGGCAGGAGGGTTTAGAGAGATGGAGAGGCAGGAGGGTTTAGAGAGATGGGGAGGCAGGAGGGTTTAGAGTGATGGAGAGGCAGGAGGGTTTAGAGAGATGGAGAGACAGGAGGGTTTAGAGAGATGGAGAGGCAGGAGGGTTGAGAGAGATGGAGAGGCAGGAGGGTTGAGAGAGATGGAGAGGCAGGAGGGTTTAGGGAGATGGAGAGGCAGGAGGGTTTAGAGAGATGGAGAGGCAGGAGGGTTTAGAGAGATGGGGAGGCAGGAGGGTTTAGAGAGATGGGGAGGCAGGAGGGTTTAGAGGGATGGGGAGGCAGGAGGGTTTAGAGGGATGGGGAGGCAGGAGGGTTTAGAGGGATGGGGAGGCAGGAGGGTTTAGAGGGATGGGGAGGCAGGAGGGTTTAGAGGGATGGGGAGGCAGGAGGGTTTAGGGAGATGGAGGTCGGAGGGTTTAGGGAGATGGAGAGGCAGGAGGGTTTAGGGAGATAGAGAGGCAGGAGGGTTTAGGGAGATAGAGAGGCAGGAGGGTTTAGAGAGATGGAGAGGTAGGAGGGTTTAGGGAGATGGAGAGGCAGGAGGGTTTAGGGAGATGGGGAGGCAGGAGGGTTTAGAGAGATGGAGAGGCAGGAGGGTTTAGAGAGATGGGGAGGCAGGAGGGTTTAGGGAGATGGGGAGGCAGGAGGGTTTAGAGAGATGGGGAGGCAGGAGGGTTTAGGGAGATGGGGAGGCAGGAGGGTTTAGAGAGATGGAGAGGCAGGACGGTTTAGAGAGATGGAGAGGCAGAAGGGTTTAGGGAGATGGGGAGGCAGGAGGGTTTAGAGGGATGGGGAGGCAGGAGGGTTTAGAGGGATGGGGAGGCAGGAGGGTTTAGGGAGATGGAGGTCGGAGGGTTTAGGGAGATGGAGAGGCAGGAGGGTTTAGGGAGATAGAGAGGCAGGAGGGTTTAGGGAGATAGAGAGGCAGGAGGGTTTAGAGAGATGGGGAGGCAGGAGGGTTTAGGGAGATGGGGAGGCAGGAGGGTTTAGAGAGATGGGGAGGCAGGAGGGTTTAGGGAGATGGGGAGGCAGGAGGGTTTAGAGAGATGGAGAGGCAGGAGGGTTTAGAGAGATGGAGAGGCAGGAGGGTTTAGAGAGATGGGGAGGCAGGAGGGTTTAGAGAGATGGGGAGGCAGAAGGGTTTAGTGAGATGGAGAGGCAGGAGGGTTTAGAGAGATGGAGAGGCAGGAGGGTTTAGGGAGATGGAGAGGCAGGAGGGTTTAGAGAGATGGAGAGGCAGGAGTGTTTAGGGAGATGGAGAGGCAGGAGGGTTTAGAGAGATGGAGAGGCAGGAGGGTTTAGAGAGATGGAGAGGCAGGAGGGTTTAGAGAGATGGAGAGGTAGGAGGGTTTAGGGAGATGGAGAGGCAGGAGGGTTTAGAGAGGTGGAGAGGCAGGAGTGTTTAGAGAGATGGAGAGGCAGGAGGGTTTAGAGAGATGGAGAGGCAGGAGGGTTTAGAGAGATGGGGAGGCAGGAGGGTTTAGAGAGATGGAGAGGCAGGAGGGTTTAGGGAGATGGAGAGGCAGGAGGGTTTAGAGAGATGGGGAGGCAGGAGGGTTTAGAGAGATGGAGAGGCAGAGGGGTTTAGAGAGATGGAGAGGCAGGAGGGTTTAGAGAGATGGAGAGGCAGGAGGGTTTAGGGAGATGGAGAGGTAGGAGGGTTTAGGGAGATGGAGAGGCAGGAGGGTTTAGAGGGATGGGGAGGCAGGAGGGTTTAGAGAGATGGAGAGGCAGGAGGGTTTAGAGGGATGGGGAGGCAGGAGGGTTTAGAGAGATGGAGAGGCAGGAGGGTTTAGAGGGATGGGGAGGCAGGAGGGTTTAGAGAGATGGGGAGGCAGGAGGGTTTAGAGAGATGGAGAGGCAGGAGGGTTTAGAGAGATGGGGAGGCAGGAGGGTTTAGAGAGATGGGGAGGCAGGAGGGTTTAGAGAGATGGAGAGGCAGGAGGGTTTAGTGAGATGGGGAGGCAGGAGGGTTTAGAGAGATAGAGAGGCAGGAGGGTTTAGGGAGATGGAGAGGCAGGAGGGTTTAGGGAGATGGGGAAGCAGGAGGGTTTAGAGAGATGGGGAGGCAGGAGGGTTTAAGGAGATAGAGAGGCAGGAGGGTTTAGAGAGATGGGGAGGCAGGAGGGTTTAGGGAGATAGAGAGGCAGGAGGGTTTAGAGAGATGGAGAGGCAGGAGGGTTTAGAGAGATGGAGAGGCAGGAGGGTTTAGAGAGATGGGGAGGCAGGAGGGTTTAGAGAGATGGAGAGGCAGGAGGGTTTAGGGAGATGGGGAGGCAGGAGGGTTTAGAGAGATGGAGAGGCAGGAGGGTTTAGGGAGATGGAGAGGCAGGAGGGTTTAGAGAGATGGGGAGGCAGGAGGGTTTAGAGAGATGAGGAGGCAGGAGGGTTTAGAGAGATGGGGAGGCAGGAGGGTTTAGGGAGATGGAGAGGCAGGAGGGTTTAGAGAGATGGAGAGGCAGAGGGTTTAGAGAGATGGAGAGGCAGGAGGGTTTAGAGAGATGGAGAGGCAGGAGGGTTTAGAGAGATGGAGAGGCAGGAGGGTTTAGGGAGATGGGGAGGCAGGAGGGTTTAGAGAGATGGAGAGGCAGAGGGTTTAGAGAGATGGAGAGGCAGGAGGGTTGAGAGAGATGGAGAGGCAGGAGGGTTTAGAGAGATGGAGAGGCAGGAGGGTTTAGAGAGATGGGGAGGCAGGAGGGTTTAGGGAGATAGAGAGGCAGGAGGGTTTAGAGAGATGGAGAGGCAGGAGGGTTTAGAGAGATGGAGAGGCAGGAGGGTTTAGAGAGATGGGGAGGCAGGAGGGTTTAGGGAGATAGAGAGGCAGGAGGGTTTAGAGAGATGGAGAGGCAGGAGGGTTTAGAGAGATGGAGAGGCAGGAGGGTTTAGAGAGATGGGGAGGCAGGAGGGTTTAGAGAGATGGAGAGGCAGGAGGGTTTAGAGAGATGGAGAAGCAGGAGGGTTTAGAGAGATGGAGAGGCAGGAGGGTTAAGGGAGATGGAGAGGCAGGAGGGTTTAGGGAGATGGGGAGGCAGGAGGGTTTAGAGAGATGGAGAGGCAGGAGGGTTTAGGGAGATGGAGAGGCAGGAGGGTTTAGAGAGATGGGGAGGCAGGAGGGTTTAGAGAGATGGGGAGGCAGGAGGGTTTAGAGAGATGGAGAGGCAGGAGGGTTTAGAGAGATGGAGAGGCAGGAGGGTTTAGGGAGATGGGGAGGCAGGAGGGTTTAGAGAGATGGAGAGGCAGGAGGGTTTAGGGAGATGGGGAGGCAGGATGGTTTAGAGAGATGGGGAGGCAGGAGGGTTTAGAGAGATGGAGAGGCAGGAGGGTTTAGGGAGATGGAGAGGCAGGAGGGTTTAGGGAGATGGGGAGGCAGGATGGTTTAGAGAGATGGGGAGGCAGGAGGGTTTAGAGAGATGGAGAGGCAGGAGGGTTTAGGGAGATGGAGAGGCAGGAGGGTTTAGGGAGATGGAGAGGCAGGAGGGTTTAGAGACATGGAGAGGCAGGAGGGTTTAGGGAGATGGAGAGGCAGGAGGGTTTAGGGAGATGGGGAGGCAGGAGGGTTTAGAGAGATGGAGAGGCAGAGGGTTTAGAGAGATGGAGAGGCAGGAGGGTTTAAAGAGATGGAGAGGCAGGAGGGTTGAGAGAGATGGAGAGGCAGGAGGGTTTAGAGAGATGGAGAGGCAGGAGGGTTTAGAGAGATGGGGAGGCAGGAGGGTTTAGGGAGATAGAGAGGCAGGAGGGTTTAGAGAGATGGAGAGGCAGGAGGGTTTAGAGAGATGGAGAGGCAGGAGGGTTTAGAGAGATGGGGAGGCAGGAGGGTTTAGGGAGATAGAGAGGCAGGAGGGTTTAGAGAGATGGAGAGGCAGGAGGGTTTAGAGAGATGGAGAGGCAGGAGGGTTTAGAGAGATGGGGAGGCAGGAGGGTTTAGAGAGATGGAGAGGCAGGAGGGTTTAGAGAGATGGAGAAGCAGGAGGGTTTAGAGAGATGGAGAGGCAGGAGGGTTAAGGGAGATGGAGAGGCAGGAGGGTTTAGGGAGATGGGGAGGCAGGAGGGTTTAGAGAGATGGAGAGGCAGGAGGGTTTAGGGAGATGGAGAGGCAGGAGGGTTTAGAGAGATGGGGAGGCAGGAGGGTTTAGAGAGATGGGGAGGCAGGAGGGTTTAGAGAGATGGAGAGGCAGGAGGGTTTAGAGAGATGGAGAGGCAGGAGGGTTTAGGGAGATGGGGAGGCAGGAGGGTTTAGAGAGATGGAGAGGCAGGAGGGTTTAGGGAGATGGGGAGGCAGGATGGTTTAGAGAGATGGGGAGGCAGGAGGGTTTAGAGAGATGGAGAGGCAGGAGGGTTTAGGGAGATGGAGAGGCAGGAGGGTTTAGGGAGATGGAGAGGCAGGAGGGTTTAGAGAGATGGGGAGGCAGGAGGGTTTAGAGAGATGGGGAGGCAGGAGGGTTTAGAGAGATGGAGAGGCAGGAGGGTTTAGGGAGATGGAGAGGCAGGAGGGTTTAGAGACATGGAGAGGCAGGAGGATTTAGGGAGATGGAGAGGCAGGAGGGTTTAGAGAGATGGGGAGGCAGGAGGGTTTAGAGAGATGGAGAGGCAGGAGGGTTTAGAGAGATGGAGAGGCAGGAGGGTTTAGGGAGATGGGGAGGCAGGAGGGTTTAGAGAGATGGGGAGGCAGGAGAGTTTAGGGAGATGGGGAGGCAGGAGGGTTTAGAGAGATGGAGAGGCAGGAGGGTTTAGAGAGATGGAGAGGCAAGAGGGTTTAGAGAGATGGGGAGGTAGGAGGGTTTAGGGAGACGGGGAGGCAGGAGGGTTTAGAGAGATGGGGAAGCAGGAGCGTTTAGAGAGATGGGGAGGCAGGAGGGTTTAAGGAGATGGCGAGGCAGGAGGGTTTAGGAAGATGGAGAGGCAGGAGGGTTTAGAGAGATGGAGGTAGGAGGGTTTAGAGAGATGGAGGCAGGAGGGTTTAGGGAGATGGAGAGGCAGGATGGTTTAGAGAGATGGAGAGGCAGGAGGGTTTAGGGAGATGGAGAGGCAGGAGGGTTTAGAGAGATGGAGAGGCAGGAGGGTTTAGAGAGATGGAGGCAGGAGGGTTTAGGGAGATGGAGAGGCAGGAGGGTTTAGAGAGAAGGAGAGGCAGGAGGGTTTAGAGAGATGGAGAGGCAGGAGGGTTTAGAGAGATGGGGAGGCAGGAGGGTTTAGAGAGATGGAGAGGCAGGAGGGTTTAGGGAGATGGAGAGGCAGAAGGGTTTAGAGAGATGGGGAGGCAGGAGGGTTTAGAGAGATGGAGAGGTAGGAGGGTTTAGGGAGATGGAGAGGCAGGAGGGTTTAGGGAGATAGAGAGGCAGGAGGGTTTAGGGAGATAGAGAGGCAGGAGGGTTTAGAGAGATGGAGAGGTAGGAGGGTTTAGGGAGATGGAGAGGCAGGAGGGTTTAGGGAGATGGGGAGGCAGGAGGGTTTAGAGAGATGGAGAGGCAGGAGGGTTTAGAGAGATGGGGAGGCAGGAGGGTTTAGGGAGATGGGGAGGCAGGAGGGTTTAGAGAGATGGGGAGGCAGGAGGGTTTAGGGAGATGGGGAGGCAGGAGGGTTTAGAGAGATGGAGAGGCAGGACGGTTTAGAGAGATGGAGAGGCAGAAGGGTTTAGGGAGATGGGGAGGCAGGAGGGTTTAGAGGGATGGGGAGGCAGGAGGGTTTAGAGGGATGGGGAGGCAGGAGGGTTTAGGGAGATGGAGGTCGGAGGGTTTAGGGAGATGGAGAGGCAGGAGGGTTTAGGGAGATAGAGAGGCAGGAGGGTTTAGGGAGATAGAGAGGCAGGAGGGTTTAGAGAGATGGGGAGGCAGGAGGGTTTAGGGAGATGGGGAGGCAGGAGGGTTTAGAGAGATGGGGAGGCAGGAGGGTTTAGGGAGATGGGGAGGCAGGAGGGTTTAGAGAGATGGAGAGGCAGGAGGGTTTAGAGAGATGGAGAGGCAGGAGGGTTTAGAGAGATGGAGAGGCAGGAGGGTTTAGAGAGATGGGGAGGCAGGAGGGTTCAGAGAGATGGGGAGGCAGAAGGGTTTAGTGAGATGGAGAGGCAGGAGGGTTTAGAGAGATGGAGAGGCAGGAGGGTTTAGGGAGATGGAGAGGCAGGAGGGTTTAGAGAGATGGAGAGGCAGGAGTGTTTAGGGAGATGGAGAGGCAGGAGGGTTTAGAGAGATGGAGAGGCAGGAGGGTTTAGAGAGATGGAGAGGCAGGAGGGTTTAGAGAGATGGAGAGGTAGGAGGGTTTAGGGAGATGGAGAGGCAGGAGGGTTTAGAGAGATGGGGAGGCAGGAGGGGTAAGAGAGATGGAGAGGCAGGAGGGTTTAGAGAGATGGGGAGGCAGGAGGGTTTAGAGTGATGGGGAGGCAGGAGGGTTTAGAGAGATGGAGAGGCAGGAGGGTTTAGAGAGATGGAGAGGCAGGAGGGTTGAGAGAGATGGAGAGGCAGGAGGGTTGAGAGAGATGGAGAGGCAGGAGGGTTTAGGGAGATGGAGAGGCAGGAGGGTTTAGAGAGATTGAGAGGCAGGAGGGTTTAGAGAGATGGAGAGGCAGGAGGGTTTAGAGAGATGGAGAGGCAGGAGGGTTTAGAGAGATGGGGAGGCAGGAGGGTTCAGAGAGATGGGGAGGCAGAAGGGTTTAGTGAGATGGAGAGGCAGGAGGGTTTAGAGAGATGGAGAGGCAGGAGGGTTTAGGGAGATGGAGAGGCAGGAGGGTTTAGAGAGATGGAGAGGCAGGAGTGTTTAGGGAGATGGAGAGGCAGGAGGGTTTAGAGAGATGGAGAGGCAGGAGGGTTTAGAGAGATGGAGAGGCAGGAGGGTTAAGGGAGATGGAGAGGCAGGAGGGTTTAGGGAGATGGGGAGGCAGGAGGGTTTAGAGAGATGGAGAGGCAGGAGGGTTTAGGGAGATGGAGAGGCAGGAGGGTTTAGAGAGATGGGGAGGCAGGAGGGTTTAGAGAGATGGGGAGGCAGGAGGGTTTAGAGAGATGGAGAGGCAGGAGGGTTTAGAGAGATGGAGAGGCAGGAGGGTTTAGGGAGATGGGGAGGCAGGAGGGTTTAGAGAGATGGAGAGGCAGGAGGGTTTAGGGAGATGGGGAGGCAGGATGGTTTAGAGAGATGGGGAGGCAGGAGGGTTTAGAGAGATGGAGAGGCAGGAGGGTTTAGGGAGATGGAGAGGCAGGAGGGTTTAGGGAGATGGGGAGGCAGGATGGTTTAGAGAGATGGGGAGGCAGGAGGGTTTAGAGAGATGGAGAGGCAGGAGGGTTTAGGGAGATGGAGAGGCAGGAGGGTTTAGGGAGATGGAGAGGCAGGAGGGTTTAGAGACATGGAGAGGCAGGAGGGTTTAGGGAGATGGAGAGGCAGGAGGGTTTAGGGAGATGGGGAGGCAGGAGGGTTTAGAGAGATGGAGAGGCAGAGGGTTTAGAGAGATGGAGAGGCAGGAGGGTTTAAAGAGATGGAGAGGCAGGAGGGTTGAGAGAGATGGAGAGGCAGGAGGGTTTAGAGAGATGGAGAGGCAGGAGGGTTTAGAGAGATGGGGAGGCAGGAGGGTTTAGGGAGATAGAGAGGCAGGAGGGTTTAGAGAGATGGAGAGGCAGGAGGGTTTAGAGAGATGGAGAGGCAGGAGGGTTTAGAGAGATGGGGAGGCAGGAGGGTTTAGGGAGATAGAGAGGCAGGAGGGTTTAGAGAGATGGAGAGGCAGGAGGGTTTAGAGAGATGGAGAGGCAGGAGGGTTTAGAGAGATGGGGAGGCAGGAGGGTTTAGAGAGATGGAGAGGCAGGAGGGTTTAGAGAGATGGAGAAGCAGGAGGGTTTAGAGAGATGGAGAGGCAGGAGGGTTAAGGGAGATGGAGAGGCAGGAGGGTTTAGGGAGATGGGGAGGCAGGAGGGTTTAGAGAGATGGAGAGGCAGGAGGGTTTAGGGAGATGGAGAGGCAGGAGGGTTTAGAGAGATGGGGAGGCAGGAGGGTTTAGAGAGATGGGGAGGCAGGAGGGTTTAGAGAGATGGAGAGGCAGGAGGGTTTAGAGAGATGGAGAGGCAGGAGGGTTTAGGGAGATGGGGAGGCAGGAGGGTTTAGAGAGATGGAGAGGCAGGAGGGTTTAGGGAGATGGGGAGGCAGGATGGTTTAGAGAGATGGGGAGGCAGGAGGGTTTAGAGAGATGGAGAGGCAGGAGGGTTTAGGGAGATGGAGAGGCAGGAGGGTTTAGGGAGATGGAGAGGCAGGAGGGTTTAGAGAGATGGGGAGGCAGGAGGGTTTAGAGAGATGGGGAGGCAGGAGGGTTTAGAGAGATGGAGAGGCAGGAGGGTTTAGGGAGATGGAGAGGCAGGAGGGTTTAGAGACATGGAGAGGCAGGAGGATTTAGGGAGATGGAGAGGCAGGAGGGTTTAGAGAGATGGGGAGGCAGGAGGGTTTAGAGAGATGGAGAGGCAGGAGGGTTTAGAGAGATGGAGAGGCAGGAGGGTTTAGGGAGATGGGGAGGCAGGAGGGTTTAGAGAGATGGGGAGGCAGGAGAGTTTAGGGAGATGGGGAGGCAGGAGGGTTTAGAGAGATGGAGAGGCAGGAGGGTTTAGAGAGATGGAGAGGCAAGAGGGTTTAGAGAGATGGGGAGGTAGGAGGGTTTAGGGAGACGGGGAGGCAGGAGGGTTTAGAGAGATGGGGAAGCAGGAGCGTTTAGAGAGATGGGGAGGCAGGAGGGTTTAAGGAGATGGCGAGGCAGGAGGGTTTAGGAAGATGGAGAGGCAGGAGGGTTTAGAGAGATGGAGGTAGGAGGGTTTAGAGAGATGGAGGCAGGAGGGTTTAGGGAGATGGAGAGGCAGGATGGTTTAGAGAGATGGAGAGGCAGGAGGGTTTAGGGAGATGGAGAGGCAGGAGGGTTTAGAGAGATGGAGAGGCAGGAGGGTTTAGAGAGATGGAGGCAGGAGGGTTTAGGGAGATGGAGAGGCAGGAGGGTTTAGAGAGAAGGAGAGGCAGGAGGGTTTAGAGAGATGGAGAGGCAGGAGGGTTTAGAGAGATGGGGAGGCAGGAGGGTTTAGAGAGATGGAGAGGCAGGAGGGTTTAGGGAGATGGAGAGGCAGAAGGGTTTAGAGAGATGGGGAGGCAGGAGGGTTTAGAGAGATGGAGAGGTAGGAGGGTTTAGGGAGATGGAGAGGCAGGAGGGTTTAGGGAGATAGAGAGGCAGGAGGGTTTAGGGAGATAGAGAGGCAGGAGGGTTTAGAGAGATGGAGAGGTAGGAGGGTTTAGGGAGATGGAGAGGCAGGAGGGTTTAGGGAGATGGGGAGGCAGGAGGGTTTAGAGAGATGGAGAGGCAGGAGGGTTTAGAGAGATGGGGAGGCAGGAGGGTTTAGGGAGATGGGGAGGCAGGAGGGTTTAGAGAGATGGGGAGGCAGGAGGGTTTAGGGAGATGGGGAGGCAGGAGGGTTTAGAGAGATGGAGAGGCAGGACGGTTTAGAGAGATGGAGAGGCAGAAGGGTTTAGGGAGATGGGGAGGCAGGAGGGTTTAGAGGGATGGGGAGGCAGGAGGGTTTAGAGGGATGGGGAGGCAGGAGGGTTTAGGGAGATGGAGGTCGGAGGGTTTAGGGAGATGGAGAGGCAGGAGGGTTTAGGGAGATAGAGAGGCAGGAGGGTTTAGGGAGATAGAGAGGCAGGAGGGTTTAGAGAGATGGGGAGGCAGGAGGGTTTAGGGAGATGGGGAGGCAGGAGGGTTTAGAGAGATGGGGAGGCAGGAGGGTTTAGGGAGATGGGGAGGCAGGAGGGTTTAGAGAGATGGAGAGGCAGGAGGGTTTAGAGAGATGGAGAGGCAGGAGGGTTTAGAGAGATGGAGAGGCAGGAGGGTTTAGAGAGATGGGGAGGCAGGAGGGTTCAGAGAGATGGGGAGGCAGAAGGGTTTAGTGAGATGGAGAGGCAGGAGGGTTTAGAGAGATGGAGAGGCAGGAGGGTTTAGGGAGATGGAGAGGCAGGAGGGTTTAGAGAGATGGAGAGGCAGGAGTGTTTAGGGAGATGGAGAGGCAGGAGGGTTTAGAGAGATGGAGAGGCAGGAGGGTTTAGAGAGATGGAGAGGCAGGAGGGTTTAGAGAGATGGAGAGGTAGGAGGGTTTAGGGAGATGGAGAGGCAGGAGGGTTTAGAGAGATGGGGAGGCAGGAGGGGTAAGAGAGATGGAGAGGCAGGAGGGTTTAGAGAGATGGGGAGGCAGGAGGGTTTAGAGTGATGGGGAGGCAGGAGGGTTTAGAGAGATGGAGAGGCAGGAGGGTTTAGAGAGATGGAGAGGCAGGAGGGTTGAGAGAGATGGAGAGGCAGGAGGGTTGAGAGAGATGGAGAGGCAGGAGGGTTTAGGGAGATGGAGAGGCAGGAGGGTTTAGAGAGATTGAGAGGCAGGAGGGTTTAGAGAGATGGAGAGGCAGGAGGGTTTAGAGAGATGGGGAGGCAGGAGGGTTTAGAGAGATGGGGAGGCAGGAGGGTTTAGAGGGATGGGGAGGCAGGAGGGTTTAGAGGGATGGGGAGGCAGGAGGGTTTAGAGGGATGGGGAGGCAGGAGGGTTTAGAGGGATGGGGAGGCAGGAGGGTTTAGGGAGATGGAGGTCGGAGGGTTTAGGGAGATGGAGAGGCAGGAGGGTTTAGGGAGATAGAGAGGCAGGAGGGTTTAGGGAGATAGAGAGGCAGGAGGGTTTAGAGAGATGGAGAGGTAGGAGGGTTTAGGGAGATGGAGAGGCAGGAGGGTTTAGGGAGATGGGGAGGCAGGAGGGTTTAGAGAGATGGAGAGGCAGGAGGGTTTAGAGAGATGGGGAGGCAGGAGGGTTTAGGGAGATGGGGAGGCAGGAGGGTTTAGAGAGATGGGGAGGCAGGAGGGTTTAGGGAGATGGGGAGGCAGGAGGGTTTAGAGAGATGGAGAGGCAGGACGGTTTAGAGAGATGGAGAGGCAGAAGGGTTTAGGGAGATGGGGAGGCAGGAGGGTTTAGAGGGATGGGGAGGCAGGAGGGTTTAGAGGGATGGGGAGGCAGGAGGGTTTAGGGAGATGGAGGTCGGAGGGTTTAGGGAGATGGAGAGGCAGGAGGGTTTAGGGAGATAGAGAGGCAGGAGGGTTTAGGGAGATAGAGAGGCAGGAGGGTTTAGAGAGATGGGGAGGCAGGAGGGTTTAGGGAGATGGGGAGGCAGGAGGGTTTAGAGAGATGGGGAGGCAGGAGGGTTTAGGGAGATGGGGAGGCAGGAGGGTTTAGAGAGATGGAGAGGCAGGAGGGTTTAGAGAGATGGAGAGGCAGGAGGGTTTAGAGAGATGGGGAGGCAGGAGGGTTTAGAGAGATGGGGAGGCAGAAGGGTTTAGTGAGATGGAGAGGCAGGAGGGTTTAGAGAGATGGAGAGGCAGGAGGGTTTAGGGAGATGGAGAGGCAGGAGGGTTTAGAGAGATGGAGAGGCAGGAGTGTTTAGGGAGATGGAGAGGCAGGAGGGTTTAGAGAGATGGAGAGGCATGAGGGTTTAGAGAGATGGAGAGGCAGGAGGGTTTAGAGAGATGGAGAGGTAGGAGGGTTTAGGGAGATGGAGAGGCAGGAGGGTTTAGAGAGGTGGAGAGGCAGGAGTGTTTAGAGAGATGGAGAGGCAGGAGGGTTTAGAGAGATGGAGAGGCAGGAGGGTTTAGAGAGATGGGGAGGCAGGAGGGTTTAGAGAGATGGAGAGGCAGGAGGGTTTAGGGAGATGGAGAGGCAGGAGGGTTTAGAGAGATGGGGAGGCAGGAGGGTTTAGAGAGATGGAGAGGTAGGAGGGTTTAGGGAGATGGAGAGGCAGGAGGGTTTAGAGGGATGGGGAGGCAGGAGGGTTTAGAGAGATGGAGAGGCAGAGGGGTTTAGAGAGATGGAGAGGCAGGAGGGTTTAGAGAGATGGAGAGGCAGGAGGGTTTAGGGAGATGGAGAGGTAGGAGGGTTTAGGGAGATGGAGAGGCAGGAGGGTTTAGAGGGATGGGGAGGCAGGAGGGTTTAGAGAGATGGAGAGGCAGGAGGGTTTAGAGGGATGGGGAGGCAGGAGGGTTTAGAGAGATGGAGAGGCAGGAGGGTTTAGAGGGATGGGGAGGCAGGAGGGTTTAGAGAGATGGGGAGGCAGGAGGGTTTAGAGAGATGGAGAGGCAGGAGGGTTTAGAGAGATGGGGAGGCAGGAGGGTTTAGAGAGATGGGGAGGCAGGAGGGTTTAGAGAGATGGAGAGGCAGGAGGGTTTAGTGAGATGGGGAGGCAGGAGGGTTTAGAGAGATAGAGAGGCAGGAGGGTTTAGGGAGATGGAGAGGCAGGAGGGTTTAGGGAGATGGGGAAGCAGGAGGGTTTAGAGAGATGGGGAGGCAGGAGGGTTTAAGGAGATAGAGAGGCAGGAGGGTTTAGAGAGATGGGGAGGCAGGAGGGTTTAGGGAGATAGAGAGGCAGGAGGGTTTAGAGAGATGGAGAGGCAGGAGGGTTTAGAGAGATGGAGAGGCAGGAGGGTTTAGAGAGATGGGGAGGCAGGAGGGTTTAGAGAGATGGAGAGGCAGGAGGGTTTAGGGAGATGGGGAGGCAGGAGGGTTTAGAGAGATGGGGAGGCAGGAGGGTTTAGAGAGATGGAGAGGCAGGAGGGTTTAGAGAGATGGAGAAGCAGGAGGGTTTAGAGAGATGGAGAGGCAGGAGGGTTAAGGGAGATGGAGAGGCAGGAGGGTTTAGGGAGATGGGGAGGCAGGAGGGTTTAGAGAGATGGAGAGGCAGGAGGGTTTAGGGAGATGGAGAGGCAGGAGGGTTTAGAGAGATGGGGAGGCAGGAGGGTTTAGAGAGATGGGGAGGCAGGAGGGTTTAGAGAGATGGGGAGGCAGGAGGGTTTAGAGAGATGGAGAGGCAGGAGGGTTTAGAGAGATGGAGAGGCAGGAGGGTTTAGGGAGATGGGGAGGCAGGAGGGTTTAGAGAGATGGAGAGGCAGGAGGGTTTAGGGAGATGGGGAGGCAGGATGGTTTAGAGAGATGGGGAGGCAGGAGGGTTTAGAGAGATGGAGAGGCAGGAGGGTTTAGGGAGATGGAGAGGCAGGAGGGTTTAGGGAGATGGAGAGGCAGGAGGGTTTAGAGAGATGGGGAGGCAGGAGGGTTTAGAGAGATGGGGAGGCAGGAGGGTTTAGAGAGATGGAGAGGCAGGAGGGTTTAGGGAGATGGAGAGGCAGGAGGGTTTAGAGACATGGAGAGGCAGGAGGATTTAGGGAGATGGAGAGGCAGGAGGGTTTAGAGAGATGGGGAGGCAGGAGGGTTTAGAGAGATGGAGAGGCAGGAGGGTTTAGAGAGATGGAGAGGCAGGAGGGTTTAGGGAGATGGGGAGGCAGGAGGGTTTAGAGAGATGGGGAGGCAGGAGAGTTTAGGGAGATGGGGAGGCAGGAGGGTTTAGAGAGATGGAGAGGCAGGAGAGTTTAGAGAGATGGGGAGGCAGGAGGGTTTAGGGAGACGGGGAGGCAGGAGGGTTTGGAGAGATGGAGAGGCAGGAGGGTTTAGAGAGATGGGGAAGCAGGAGGTTTTAGAGAGATGGGGAGGCAGGAGGGTTTAAGGAGATGGCGAGGCAGGAGGGTTTAGGAAGATATGGAGAGGCAGGAGGGTTTAGAGAGATGGAGGTAGGAGGGTTTAGAGAGATGGAGGCAGGAGGGTTTAGGGAGATGGAGAGGCAGGATGGTTTAGAGAGATGGAGAGGCAGGAGGGTTTAGGGAGATGGAGAGGCAGGAGGGTTTAGAGAGATGGAGAGGCAGGAGGGTTTAGAGAGATGGAGGCAGGAGGGTTTAGGGAGATGGAGAGGCAGGATGGTTTAGAGAGATGGAGAGGCAGGATGGTTTAGAGAGATGGAGAGGCAGGAGGGTTTAGGGAGATGGAGAGGCAGGAGGGTTTAGAGAGATGGAGAGGCAGGAGGGTTTAGAGAGATGGAGAGGCAGGAGGGTTTAGGGAGATGGAGAGGCAGGAGTGTTTGGAGAGATGGGGAGGCATGAGGGTTTAAGGAGATGGCGAGGCAGGAGGGTTTAGGAAGATGGAGAGGCAGGAGGGTTTAGGGAGATGGAGGTAGGAGGGTTTAGAGAGATGGAGAGGCAGGAGGGTTTAGGGAGATGGAGAGGCAGGAGGGTTTAGAGAGATGGAGAGGCAGGAGGGTTTAGGGAGATGGAGAGGCAGGAGGGTTTAGAGAGATGGGGAAGCAGGAGGGTTTAGAGGGATGGGGAGGCAGGAGGGTTTAGGGAGATGGAGGTCGGAGGGTTTAGAGAGATGGAGAGGCAGGAGGGTTTAGGGAGATGGGGAGGCAGGAGGGTTTTGGGAGATAGAGAGGCAGGAGGGTTTAGAGAGATGGGGAGGCAGGAGGGTTTAGGGAGATGGGGAGGCAGGAGGGTTTAAGGAGATGGCGAGGCAGGAGGGTTTAGGAAGATATGGAGAGGCAGGAGGGTTTAGAGAGATGGAGGTAGGAGGGTTTAGAGAGATGGAGGCAGGAGGGTTTAGGGAGATGGAGAGGCAGGATGGTTTAGAGAGATGGAGAGGCAGGAGGGTTTAGGGAGATGGAGAGGCAGGAGGGTTTAGAGAGATGGAGAGGCAGGAGGGTTTAGAGAGATGGAGGCAGGAGGGTTTAGGGAGATGGAGAGGCAGGATGGTTTAGAGAGATGGAGAGGCAGGATGGTTTAGAGAGATGGAGAGGCAGGAGGGTTTAGAGAGATGGAGAGGCAGGAGGGTTTAGGGAGATGGAGAGGCAGGAGGGTTTAGAGAGATGGGGAAGCAGGAGGGTTTGGAGAGATGGGGAGGCAGGAGGGTTTAAGGAGATGGCGAGGCAGGAGGGTTTAGGAAGATGGAGAGGCAGGAGGGTTTAGGGAGATGGAGGTAGGAGGGTTTAGAGAGATGGAGAGGCAGGAGGGTTTAGGGAGATGGAGAGGCAGGAGGGTTTAGAGAGATGGAGAGGCAGGAGGGTTTAGGGAGATGGAGAGGTAGGAGGGTTTAGAGAGATGGGGAAGCAGGAGGGTTTAGAGGGATGGGGAGGCAGGAGGGTTTAGGGAGATGGAGGTCGGAGGGTTTAGAGAGATGGAGAGGCAGGAGGGTTTAGGGAGATGGGGAGGCAGGAGGGTTTTGGGAGATAGAGAGGCAGGAGGGTTTAGAGAGATGGGGAGGCAGGAGGGTTTAGGGAGATGGGGAGGCAGGAGGGTTTAGAGAGATGGGGAGGCAGGAGGGTTTAGAGAGATGGGGAGGCAGGAGGGTTTAGGGAGATGGGGAGGCAGGAGGGTTTAGGGAGATGGAGAGGCAGGAGGGTTTAGGGAGATGGAGAGGCAGGAGGGTTTAGAGAGATGGAGAGGCAGGAGGGTTTAGGGAGATGGAGAGGCAGGAGGGTTTAGAGAGATGGAGAGGCAGGAGGGTTTAGGGAGATGGAGAGGCAGGAGGGTTTACGGAGATGGAGAGGCAGGAGGGTTTAGAGAGATGGAGAGGCAGGAGGGTTTAGAGTGATGGAGAGGCAGGAGGGTTTAGAGAGATGGAGAGGCAGGAGGGTTTAGAGAGATGGAGAGGCAGGAGGGTTTAGAGAGATGGAGAGGCAGGAGGGTTTAGGGCGATGGAGAGGCAGGAGGGTTTACGGAGATGGAGAGGCAGGAGGGTTTAGAGTGATGGAGAGGCAGGAGGGTTTAGGGAGATGGAGAGGCAGGAGGGTTTAGAGAGATGGAGAGGCAGGAGGGTTTAGAGAGATGGAGAGGCAGGAGGGTTTAGAGAGATGGAGAGGCAGGAGGGTTTAGAGTGATGGGGAGGCAGGAGGGTTTAGAGAGATGGAGAGGCAGGAGGGTTTAGAGAGATGGAGAGGCAGGAGGGTTTAGAGTGATGGAGAGGCAGGAGGGTTTAGAGAGATGGAGAGGCAGGAGGGTTTAGAGTGATGGGGAGGCAGGAGGGTTTAGGGAGATGGAGAGGCAGGAGGGTTTAGAGAGATGGAGAGGCAGGAGGGTTTAGAGAGATGGAGAGGCAGGAGGGTTTAGAGAGATGGAGAGGCAGGAGGGTTTAGAGAGATGGAGAGGCAGGAGGGTTTAGAGAGATGGAGAGGCAGGAGGGTTTAGAGAGATGGAGAGGCAGGAGGGTTTAGAGAGATGGAGAGGCAGGAGGGTTTAGAGTGATGGAGAGGCAGGAGGGTTTAGAGAGATGGAGAGGCAGGAGGGTTTAGAGTGATGGAGAGGCAGGAGGGTTTAGAGAGATGGAGAGGCAGGAGGGTTTAGGGAGATGGAGAGGCAGGAGGGTTTAGAGAGATGGAGAGGCAGGAGGGTTTAGAGTGATGGAGAGGCAGGAGGGTTTAGGGAGATGGAGAGGCAGGAGGGTTTACGGAGATGGAGAGGCAGGAGGGTTTAGAGAGATGGAGAGGCAGGAGGGTTTAGAGTGATGGGGAGGCAGGAGGGTTTAGAGAGATGGAGAGGCAGGAGGGTTTAGAGTGATGGAGAGGCAGGAGGGTTTAGGCAGAGACAATCCATTAAGAGACACTAAGAAGACGTGCAGCAGCATCTACTTCCGCCTTATGGATCAGAAAATGAAAAAAAATAAAAAATCAAGGACTAATTACTAGAATGAATTGTAACCAAGTAGTATTAGCATTTATAGACAATTGAGATGATCTTTTTTTCCCCCATTTAGACACAACAAACACATGTCATTCTTTAACCCATCATAGTAAAAGATCAAACTTAACATGAAATCCTTATATATTTCGACCTGGAATGTCCAAGGTCTACGCTCTTCGGTGCTCGACGTGAAGAGTAGGACCCCAGAGTTCATCGATGAAACTAAAGATCTGGATATTATCATTTTACAGGAAACGTGGTATAGAGGAGAAGGACACACTGGCCGTCCCCAAGGGTACACAGAGCTGGTGGTCCCCTCCAATAAATTGCCAGGAGTAACCCAAGGCAGAGACTCCGGAGGCATACTGATTTGGTTTAAAACAGAGCTTAAGAATTGCATCAAATTTATAAAAAAGGGCGAAAACCACATGTGGCTCAAAATTGAGAGGGGGATTATCTCTAACCCCCAAGATGTTTTCATTTGCGCACTCTATATCCCCCCCAATGGAATCCCCGTACTTTAAAGAGGACACCTTCTCCAACATGGAGAGGGAGATTATCCAATTCCAGGCCCAGGGGAACGTGTTGATCTGTGGTGACCTCAATTCAAGAACTGGCGAAGAACCAGACTTCACCAATAATCAGGGAAACAATTACATATTTGGGAATAACCACTTCGATATCCCTTCCCATCCATACAGGCATAACTGCGACAAACAGACAAATACTAACGGAAAACAGCTCCTGCAGCTCTGTCGAAGCCTGGGTCTGTACATTGTCAATGGTAGGTTCATGGGAGACCTCCTAGGAAGATCGACCTATTGCTCACCTCTTGGCTGTAGCACCGTAGACTATATGATTACGGATTTGGACCCATCCTCTTTCAGAGCATTCACAGTCAAACCACAAACACTGTCAGACCACAGTCAAATTACTATGTATCTTAAAAAGACAGAAACAACCAACACAGAAACACAACCCAGTAAGCTGCGCAACACCAAAAAATCGTACAGATGGGCCAAAAACAGCACGGAAAAATACCAGAAAGCAATTAGCAATGAATCAACTCAAGCTCTATTGGACACCTTTCTGGATAACATATACACTCACAATAAAGAAGGCGTAAACCGGGCAGTGAATAACCTAAATAATATTTTTGATAATTTGGCAACAAGGTCAAACTTGAAAGCTTGCAAGAACAAACCCAAAACAAAAAACTATGAAAAATGGTTGGACCCAGATTGCCATAACATAAGGAAAAAACTTGGAAAAATATCAAACCAAAAACACAGACAGCCAGAAAACGAGGAATTACGCCTTACTTATTGTCAGACACTAACACAATACAGAAACACACTCAGAACCAAAAAAGAGCAGTATATTAAGAATACACTCAGCTCCATTGAGGAATCCATTGATTCCAATTGTTTCTGGGGCAACTGGAATACATTACACAAAAAACAACACGACGAATTAGCCATTCAAAATGGAGACACACGGGAAAACCACTTTGAAAAATTATACCAGAAAAACACACTAAGGCCAGAGCAACACCAAATATGCAAAAAACTGGAAAAGCTCGAAATGGCCATAAAAGATAACCAAAACCCGCTAGACTCCATAATAACAGAAAAAGAACTAGTTGAAAAACTCAAGGACCTGCGACCAGGAAAAGCTTGCGGTGCAGACGGCATACTAAGCGAGATGATTAAACACACAGACGATAAAATGAAACTGGCTATCCTAAAACTCTTCAACTTTGTTCTGAGTGTCGGTTACTTCCCTGATATCTGGAACAAAGGACTCATAACGCCCATATACAAAAGTGGGGACAAAGTCGACCCAAATAACTATCGAGGCATCTGTGTAAACAGTAACCTGGGGAAGGTATTCTGTAGTATCATAAACAAAAGACTTATAAACTTCCTTGAGGAGCACAATGTCTTGAGTAAAAGCCAAATTGGATTCCTGCCAAACTATAGAACATCAGATCATATCTTCACCCTACAGACCCTAATTGACAAACACGTTCATCAAAACAAAAGCAAAATCTACGCATGCTTTATAGATTTCCAGAAGGCTTTCGATTCCATCTGGCACGACGGTTTATTCCTGAAACTTATCGAAAGCGGGGTAGGGGGAAAAACATATGATGTAATTAAATCAATGTATACAAACAACAAATGTGCAGTTAAAATTGGAGACAAACAAAATACTTCCCACAGGGGCGGGGGGTGACGCAGGGCTCGCCCATCTCACCGACACTCTAATATTTACGTAAATGAATTGGCAAAACTACTTGAACAATCTACAGCACCCGGCCTCACCCTATATGAATCTAAGGTTAAATTCCTCCTCTATGCAGATGACCTGGTTCTGCTGTCACCAACTAAGGAGGGTCTACAGCAGAACCTGGATCTGCTGGAGTCGTTCTGCCAGACCTGGGCCCTGACAATAAATCCCCAAAAAACCAAAGTCCTTGTGTTCCAGCAAAGATCCAGACATCAGGGACCCAAAATAAATTTCACACTAGGAACAACCAAAATTGAACAAACCACTAACTACACATACTTGGGCTTAAAAGTCAGTTCTATGGGAAATTTTCATCTGGCTGTGAATGAACTGAAAGAGAAAGCAAGAAGGGCTTTCTATGCCATTAAAAAAATCAATCCAAATAGAAATCCCAATTAGCATTTGGCTCAAAATTTTTAAATCAGTAATTGAACCAATTGCACTCTATGGCAGTGAGGTGTGGGGACCGCTAACACAACAAGAATTTGCAAAATGGGACAAACGCCCAATTGAGATCCTACATGCAGAATTCTGTAAAAGTATCCTCCGGACTCAAAGGAAAACCGTAAACAATGCATGCAGGGCAGAACTAGGCCAATATCCATTAATAATCACTATCCAAAAAAGAGCCACCAAATTTTGGAAACACCTAGAAATGAACAAGCCCCAGTGCTATCATTACGAAGCCCTGAAATGCCAAGAGAGGACCATAAAGAAGAATACCCTCAGTCAACTAGTCCTGGGACTCAGTGAAGTAATTACTAACACTACTAACAATAACAAGCCCCAGGACAGTGACAGCGTAACACAAAGAATTCGACCCAACACAATCGTCGCTAAGCAAAAGGAAAAATATCTGACATATTGGACAGAAACAACAAAAACCCAAAGCAAACTCAATTGCTACTTGGCCCTAAACAGACAATACAACATGGCTGATTACCTGACCATGGTAAAGGATAGCAAACTGAGAAAAACCTTGACAATGTACAGACTTAGTGAACATAGCCTGGCGATCGAAAAAGGTAGACACAGGCAGACCCTGTTTACACCTGAACCAGAGGGGGACCAATATCCTTGCGGGGAGGTTTGCTAGCACTGTTGGGGGGGGGGGGGGGGGGTTAAACTAACTTGGCAGGGGGATGGGATACAGAGTGGAGCTATAGTAGGGGGTGATTTACAGCCAAATACGGAGGAAAAAACAAGTCAGCTGGGAAGGCAGAGCAAATATGTGAAGGCAAAAGGCAATATGGGAAGGCTGGAAGGCATTTATTTTAATGCAAGGAGTCTTGCAAATAAGGTGGATGAACTGAAGTTGTTGTTGAACACATGGGAGTACGATATTGTTGCTATCACAGAGACATGGTTGAGGGAGGGTCAGGACTGGCAGCTCAATATTCCGGGGTATAGAATCTTCAGGCGAGACAGAGGGGGGTGTAAAAGGGGAGGGGGTGTTGCAATATTAATTAAGGAGTCAATTACTGCTGTAAGGAGGGATGATATATTAGCGGGTTCCTCTAATGAGGCCATATGGGTAGAACTTAAAAACGAAAAGGGGGCAAGCACTTTGCTGAGAGTGTACTATAGGCCCCCAAATAGTCAGGGGGAGATAGAGGAACAGATATGTAGGCAAATCTCAGAGAAGTGCGAAAATAATAGGGTAATAATAGAGGGAGATTTCAACTTCCCCAATATTAATTGGGATAGTCAGAGTGTGAAAGGCTTAGAGGGTGCAAAATTCTTAAAGTGCATGCAGGAGAGCTTTTTGAGCCAACATGTAGAAAGTCCTACAAGAGAGGGGGCGGTACTGGACCTAATTCTAGGGAATGTAGCCGGGCAAGTGGTGGAAGTGTCAGTAGGAGAGCATTTTGGCGACAGTGACCATAATTCGGTGAGATTTAAGGTGGTTATGGAAAAATACAAATACGGCCCGGAAATAAGGGTTCTAAATTGGGGGAAGGCCGATTTTAATATGATAAGGCAGGATCTGGCAAAAGTGGACTGGGAGCAGATACTTATAGGAACATCCACATCAAAGCAGTGGGAGACTTTCAGAAGGGAAATAGAGAGAGTACAACGCCAACATGTTCCCGTAAAGGTCA
Source organism: Somniosus microcephalus (assembly GCF_052327205.1). Lineage (NCBI taxonomy): Eukaryota > Metazoa > Chordata > Chondrichthyes > Squaliformes > Somniosidae > Somniosus > Somniosus microcephalus. The sequence continues at coordinate 62,010,371 of NC_140999.1, read as the reverse complement.
AGGGTGGGACCAACAAGCAAAGGGAACCTTGGATGACAAGGGATATACAAAAACGCATTAGGAAAAAAAGGGGGGCTTTTGGCAGTTACAAAAGACTTAAGACGGAGGAAGCCCTAGAGGAGTATAAAAAGTGCAGGGGCATACTTAAAAAAGAAATTAGGAGAGCGAGGAGGGGCCATGAAATAACACTGGTGAGCAAAATAAAGGAAAATCCTAAGATGTTTTATAAGTATATTAAGGGCAAGGGGATAACCAGGGAAAGGGTAGGGCCCATTAGGGACCAAAGTGGCAATCTGTGTGTAGAGCCAGATGATGTAGGCGGGGTTTTAAATGAATTTTTTGCATCTGTGTTCACTATGGAGAAAGACAATGTAGACATAGAAATCGGGCAAGGGGACTGTGATATACTTGAACATATTAGCATCGAGAGGGAAGAGGTACTAGAGGTTTTAGCAGGCCAAAAAGTGGATAAATCCCCAGGCCCGGACGAGATGTATCCCAGGCTGCTGTGTGAGGCAAAGGAAGAGATTGCAGGGGCTCTGGCACAAATTTTCAGAACCTCTCTGGCCACAGGGGATGTACCAGAGGACTGGAGAACAGCTAGCGTAGTACCATTATTCAAGAAGGGTAGCAGGGATAAACCAGGAAATTACAGGCCAGTGAGCATAACATCTGTGGTAGGGAAATTATTGGAAAAGATTCTGAGGGACAAAATTAGTCTCCACTTGGAGAGGCAAGGATTAATCGGGGATAGTCAGCATGGCTTTGTCAAGGGTAAATCATGTCTGACCAATCTGATTGAATTTTTCGAGGGGGTGGCCAGGTGTGTGGATGAAGGAAATGCTGTGGATGTGGTATACATGGACTTCAGTAAGGCTTTTGACAAAGTCCCGCATAGGAGACTGGTCAAGAAGATAAGAGCCCATGGGATCCAGGGTGCCTTGGCACGTTGGATCCTAAACTGGCTGAGTGGCAGGAGGCAGAGGGTGATGGTCGAAGGTTGCTTTTGTGACTGGAAGCCTGTGTCCAGTGGGGTACCTCAGGGATCGGTGCTGGGTCCCTTGCTGTTTGTGATCTACATAAATGATTTGGAGGAGAATGTAAAAGGTATGATCAGTAAGTTCGCAGATGACACGAAAATTGGTGGGGTGGTAAATTGCGAGGAGGAAAGCCTCAGGCTACAGGACGATATAAACGGGTTGGTCAGATGGGCGGAAAAGTGGCAAATGGAATTTAACCCTGAAAAGTGCGAGGTGATGCATTTTGGACGGACAAATAAGGCAAGGGAATACACAATGAGTGGTAGGACCCTAGGAAGTACAGAGGGTCAGAGGGACCTTGGTGTACATGTACATAGATCCCTGAAGGCAGCGGAACAGGTAGATAAGGTGGTTAAAAAGGCATATGGGATACTTGCCTTCATTAGCCGAGTCATCGAGTATAAGAGCAGGGAGGTTATAATGGAGCTGTACAAAACGCTGGTAAGGCCACAGCTGGAGTACTGTGTGCAGTTCTGGTCGCCTCACTATAGGAAGGATGTGATTGCATTGGAGAGGGTGCAGAGGAGATTTACCAGGATGTTACCTGGGCTGGAGCGCCTCAGCTATGAAGAAAGACTAAACAGGCTGGGGTTGTTTTCCTTGGAGCAAAGAAGGCTGAGGGGGGACCTGATTGAGGTGTACAAAATGATGAGGGGCATAGATAGGGTAGATAAAGAGGAACTTTTCCCCTTAGTAGGGGGGTCAATAACAAGGGGGCATAGATTCAAGGTAAGGGGCAGGAGGTTTAGAGGGGATTTGAGGAGGAACTTTTTCACCCAGAGGGTGGTTGGAGTCTGGAACTCACTGCCTGAAAGGGTGGTAGAGGCAGGAACCCTCACAACATTCAAGAAGCATTTGGATGAGCACTTGAAATGCCATTGCATACAAGGCTATGGACCAAATGCTGGAAAATGGGATTAGATTGGACAGGGCTTGATGGACGGCGCAGACACGATGGGCCGAAGGGCCTCTTTCTGTGCTGTATAATTCTATGACTCTATGACCCGGCTACCAAGAGAGGACAGGATATGCTCTCACTGCAGTCAGGGAGTGGTGGAGACAGAGATGCACTTCCTCACAGCTTGTAGAAAATATCAGGGCATAAGGGAGAATTTCTACCCAAAATTCACAAAAATATGGCCGGAATTCAGAAATTTGAATGACGACCAAAAACTCCCATACCTACTAGGGGAAGAGAGAAATTGTGTAACCTTAGCGGCACACTAAGTTAGAGCTTGCCATAAACAGAGGGACAACCACTAAATATAAGAAAAGAGTATATACAAATTATATGAATGTATATTTATACACTCAGGGATATATCTGTTTATACACTGTATGGATAGATCTGTATTTTTGTGTACAACCATGAATGTTTTTCGATGCTTTGGCAACATAAGATGTACCTTGTCATGCCAATAAAGCGATTTGAATTGAATTGAATTGATGGAGAGGCAGGAGGGTTTAGGGAGATGGGGAGGCAGGAGGGTTTAGGGAGATGGGGAGGCAGGAGGGTTTAGGGAGATGGAGAGGCAGGAGGGTTTAGGGAGATGGGGAGGCAGGAGGGTTTAGGGAGATGGAGAGGCAGGAGGGTTTAGGGAGATGGAGAGGCAGGAGGGTTTAGAGAGATGGAGAGGCAGGAGGGTTTAGAGAGATGGAGAGGCAGGAGGGTTTAGGGAGATGGGGAGGCAGGAGGATTTAGAGAGATGGAGAGGCAGGAGGGTTTAGGGAGATGGGGAGGCAGGAGGGTTTAGGGAGATGGGGAGGCAGGAGGGTTTAGAGAGATGGGGAGGCAGGAGGCTTTAGAGAGATGGGGAGGCAGGAGGGTTTAGGGAGATGGAGAGGCAGGAGGGTTTAGAGAGATGGAGAGGCAGGAGGGTTTAGAGAGATGGGGAGGCAGGAGGGTTTAGAGAGATGGAGAGGCAGGAGGGTTTAGAGAGATGGAGAGGCAGGAGGGTTTAGGGAGATGGAGAGGCAGGAGGGTTTAGGGAGATGGGGAGGCAGGAGGATTTAGAGAGATGGAGAGACAGGAGGGTTTAGGGAGATGGAGAGGTAGGAGGGTTTAGGGAGATGGGGAGGCAGGAGGGTTTAGGGAGATGGAGAGGCAGGAGGGTTTAGGGAGATGGGGAGGCAGGAGGGTTTAGGGAGATGGAGAGGCAGGAGGGTTTAGGGAGATGGAGAGGCAGGAGGGTTTAGAGAGATGGAGAGGCAGGAGGGTTTAGAGAGATGGGGAGGCAGGAGGGTTTAGAGAGATGGAGAGGCAGGAGGGTTTAGAGAGATGGAGAGGCAGGAGGGTTTAGAGAGATGGAGAGGCAGGAGGGTTTAGAGAGATGGAGAGGCAGGAGGGTTTAGGGAGATCGGGAGGCAGGAGGGTTTAGGGAGATGGGGAGGCAGGAGGGTTTAGAGAGATGGAGAGGCAGGAGGGTTTAGGGAGATGGGGAGGCAGGAGGATTTAGGGAGATGGGGAGGCAGGAGTGTTTACAGAGATGGAGAGGCAGGAGGGTTTAGGGAGATGGGGAGGCAGGAGGGTTTAGAGAGATGGAGAGGCAGGAGGGTTTAGGGAGATGGGGAGGCAGGAGGATTTAGGGAGATGGGGAGGCAGGAGTGTTTACAGAGATGGAGAGGCAGGAGGGTTTAGGGAGATGGAGAGGTAGGAGGGTTTAGGGAGCTGGAGAGGCAGGAGGGTTTAGGGAGATGGAGAGGCAGAGGGGTTTAGAGAGATGGAGAGGCAGGAGGGTTTAGAGAGATGGAGAGGTAGGAGGGTTTAGGGAGCTGGAGAGGCAGGAGGGTTTAGGGAGATGGAGAGGCAAAGGGGTTTAGAGAGATGGAGAGGCAGGAGGGTTTAGAGAGATGGAGAGGTAGGAGGGTTTAGGGAGATGGAGAGGCAGGAGGGTTTAGGGAGATGGAGAGGCAGGAGGGTTTAGGGAGATGGAGAGGCAGGAGGGTTTAGGGAGATGGAGAGGCAGAGGGGTTTAGAGAGATGGAGAGGCAGGAGGGTTTAGGGAGATGGAGAGGCAGAGGGGTTTAGAGAGATGGAGAGGCAGGAGGGTTTAGGGAGATGGAGAGGCAGAAGGGTTTAGGGAGATGGGGAGGCAGAAGGGTTTAGAAAGGTTATTCCAGAGCATGGGCCTAAACAGCAGAGGACATAGTCGGCAACACCGAATCCACACAGGCCACGGACGATGCGGTCACCTGCTCCAGAAGTGAAGGTGAGGGACGACCCGAAGTGCGACTGTGGCCATGAGTCCCAGACCATGGAACACATCACATCAACCTGCCCACTAAGAACTGTTGCGGGAGGCACCTCATTTCTCCACTCGACATCTCAGGAGGCCATTGAATGCATAGCCAAGCTAGACATCCCATTATAAGCTTTTCCCGTCATACGAAACAACAACAAGTGGGGTGAAGCAAGAGGGGGTTTGCACAAGAGTCCAGAATTGGAGAAACACAGAGTTGGTATAGGGGGTTGTAGGGCTGGAGGAGGTTAGAGATAGGGAGAGGAAAGACCATGAAGGGATTTAAGCGTGAGGATTTTAAATTTGAGGTGTTGGGGGAGCCGGAGTTAATGCAGATTAGCAAGGACATGGTGATGGATGAGCAGAATTGGTGGAGATTTATGGATGAACTAAAGTTTATGGAGTGCGAAAAATGAGAGGCCGGCCAGGAAAGCATTGGAGTAGTCGAGTCTGGATGTGACAACGATGTGGATGAGGGTCTCAGTGACAGATGATTGGGGCAGGAGCGGAGACAGGTGATGTTCCAGAGGTGGAAGTAGGCTGTCTTTGTGATGGAGAGGAAATGGGGTCAGAAATTTAGCTCAGGGTCGAATAGGATGTCGAGATTGTGAACAGTCTGATTCAGCCTGAGACAATGGCCAGGGAGGGCGATGGAATCAGGGGCAAAGGAGCAGGGTTTGTGCTGGGGGCTGAAGACAATGTGGTCGTCCCAATGTTTAACTACGGCTCATCCAAGACTGGATACCGGACAAGCAGTCTAAAAAACAGCGGCAGTGGAGGGGTCGAGACAGATGGTGGAGAGGTAGAGCTGGTTGAATGATGAAGGATGAACCAACTATGGCTAACCAAGGATGGTAAGGATGGTATCAAATTGAAAGAAAAGGCATACAATGTTGCGAAGATTAGTGGTAGGCCAGAAGATTGGAAAAATTTTAGAAACCAGCAAAAGATGACTAAAAAAATAATAGAGGGAGAAAATAGCTTATGAGAATAAACTAGCAAGAAATATAAAAACTGACAGTAAGACCTTCTACAAGTATATAAAAAGGAAGAGAGTAGCTAAGGTAAACATTGGTCACTTAGAAGACGAGACTGGGGAAATAATAATGGGAAACAAGGAAATGGCAGAGGCATATTTTGTATCTGTCTTCACAGTAGAAGACACTAAAAACATCCCAGTAATAGTAGAAAATCAAGGGGCAAAAGGGAGGGACGAACTTAAAACAATCACCATCTCTAGAGAAGAAGTGCTAGGCAAACTTATGACTCTAAAGGCTGATAAGTTCCCTGGACATGATGGCCTGCATCCTAGGGTCTTAAAAGAAGTGGCTACAGAGATAGTGGATGCATTGATTGTAATCTTCCAAAATTCCCTTGACTCTGGAAAAGTCCCAGCGGATTGGAAAATTGCAAATGTATCGCCCTTATTCAAAAAAGGAGGGAGACAGAAAGCAGGAAACTATAGGCCAGTTAGCCTAACATCTGTCATTGGCAAAATGCTCGAATCCAATATTAAGGAAGTAGTAGCAGGGCATTTAGAAAATCATAATACAATCAAACAGAGTCAGCATGGTTTTATGAAAGGGAAATCGTGTTTGACAAATTTATTAGAGTTCTTTGAGGAGGTAGCGAGCAGGGTGGATAAAGGGGAACCAGTTGATGTAGTGTACTTGGATTTTCAAAATGCATTCGACAAGGTGCCACATAAAAGGTTACTGCATAAGATAAGAGCTCATGGTGTTGGGGGTAATATATTAGCATGAACAGAGGATTGGCTAACTAACAGAAAAAAGAGAGTAGGGTTAAATGGGTCATTTTCAGGATGGCAATCTGTAACTAGTGGGGTGCCACAGGGATCAGTGCTGAGGCCACAACTATTTTCAATCTATATTAATGACTTGGATGACGGGACTAAGTGTACTGTTGCCAAATTTGCTGCTGTTACAAAGATAAGTGGGAAAGCAAGTTGTGAGGGGGACATAAAGGGCTGGATTTTACCAGCCCTGAAGAGGCGGGTTTGGAGACGGGACTGCTGGGAAAGTCAAAAAGAATGGGAGCGGGTTCCAAACCCGCTCCCAACCTGCCTCCAACCAATCTTCCCGGGAGTCCCCGATTTGCGCAGGGGCATGACTCCTAGCGGAGGGAAGAGGATTATAGCCACTTAACTGCCTGTTCTTAAGAGGTTTTTTCCAATTTTTAGACTTCCCAATGTCAGGGAACCCCACCAGGGCGAGTGAGGCATGCTGTGGGTCTGTTGTTATGTTGGTGTATAGATGACAGCTGCAGGAGTGGTATGAAGGATGCAGTGGGACACTGGTGAGTATCAGATGTAAGGAAATGTTGGGAATGTCATTTTTAATGTGTTTAGATTTTTCTGTAGGTGACCAGCTTTGAAGTGTTTGTGTGGCCTCACCTCAATGGGAGAAGTGACAGATTGCTTCTAACCCTCACTTGCAGCTGCCATCTGTTTCATCCTAAGGAGAGAGTCACTGGAGAGCCTGGGTGCAAGGGCTCACCTGTGTACAGTGATTGTCAGTGTTTGATAGCACCTCAATGCTGTCAAACACTGTCAAAAATTTATGGTTCATGTGCCTTTAAGAAAACCGGCAGACGAAGCGTCATCAACTGACGTCATCTGACACCAGCTTTCCCTTAATTGGCCAGCAAGCCTGCAGGGCGGGCTTAACAAGGCCAAACTGGGAAAATAGTGACTGTGCGTCAGATGTCGTTGGGGGTGGGACTAGAACCCGGAAGGCAGCAGTCCTGCCCCAACGCGTCTCAGTGAGTAAAATACAGCCCAAAGAGTCTGCAAAGGGATATAGATAGGTTAAGTGAGTGGGCAAGAATTTGGCAGATGTAGTATAATGTGGGAAAATGTGAATTTATCCACTTTGGTAGGAAGAATAGAAAAGAAAAATAATATTTAAATGGAAAAAGACTACAGAATGCGGCGGTACAGAGGGATTTGGGTGTCCTCGTACATGAAACACAAAAAGTTAACATGCAGGTGCAGCAAGTAATTAGGATGGCAAATGGAATGTTGGCCTTTATTTCAAGGGGGATAGAGTATAAAAGTAGGGAAGTCTTGCTACAACTGTACAGGGTATTGGTGAGACCACACCTGGAGTACTGCGTACAGTTTTGGTCCCCTTATTTAAGGAGGGATATACTTGCATTGGAGGCAGTACAGAGAAGGTTCACTAGGTTAATTCCTGGGATGGAAGAGTTGTCTTATGAGGAAAGGTTGAGCAGGTTGGGACTATACTCATTGGAGTTTAGAAGAATGAGAGGTGATCTTATTGAAACATACGAGATTCTGAGGGGGGTTGGTCAGGGTAGATGCTGAGAGGATGTTTCCCCTCGTGGGGGAATCTAGAATGAGGGGGCATAGTCTCAGAATAAGGGGCCGCCCAGTTAAGATGGAAATGAGGAGGATTTCTTCTCTGAGGGTCATGAACCTTTGGAATTCTTTACCCCAGAGAGCTGTGGAAGCTGAGTCACTGAATATACTCAAGGCGGAGATAGGCAGATTTTGAGCAACAGGGGAGTCAAGGGTTATGGGGAGCGGGCAGGAAAGTGGAGTGGAGTCCAAAATCGGATCAGCCATGATTTCATTGAATGACGGAGCAGGCTCGAGGGGCCGAATGGCCTGCTCCTGCTCCTATTTCTTATGTTGGTCATCGTTAGTGTACATGTAGAAGATAACCCCATGTCTGCAGATGATGTTGCCAAGGAGCAGCACATAGATGAGGAAGAGGAGGGGGGGCCAAGATCCTTGGTAGACTACGGTGATAACTATACTGGGCGTGAAGAGTAGCCAATGCTGGAGATACTTTGGCTATAATAGATAAGTGTGGAACCAGACGAGGACAATCCCACTGAGCTAGGCAATGGAGGAAAGGCATTGGAGGAGGATAGGATGGCCAACTGCGTCAAATGCTGCAGAGAGATCGAGGAGGACGGAGAGAGAAAATGCACCATCACAGAGGATGTCATCTTTTTAAACAAATGTGTCTCTCAGACCTGGCAACAATAGTTCCAAGATAGTGAGATATGAGTCGGTAGCTGTCACAAGGGCCAATACATTAATGGGGTGAATATGTGGCAGCACAGGTTTAATGTTTAAAGAAGTGTTAAATTAAATTTCTATTAACATCCTCAAAATGTAAAATCACAAAATGCTTCACCAGTTTTTCCCTTTCAAAATAAAGCATTATATTAGACACATGTGCAGGTTGTTCAGCTAGACACCTGATACCAGCTACAAATTGATGATTAAATTTTGATCGTGTCATAACATATTGGATTTTTCAGCATTCATTAAAATTAATCTTAAATGAGACACTGGGGATACAAACAGTTCACTTAGCTTCTGGATGAGGCATTACAGTGGGGAAAATGATACAGCTTCTTGCGAGTATATTGAGATCCATCAAGCTGCTACTGCAGCATCTGAAATAGTAAACCCAGGAATGAGGGGGGGTTACAGAAATGTAGAGAACTTACTTGCCACATTTGGTGCATTCTTCCACAAACATGTTGCCATGGAGCTCGGACAGCTTGTCCCTGTGGAAAGAAAACCCAGTAAAATCATGAAAACCCACCTGCATCCTGTATATTTACATAGAAACGACATCAAATATACAGCACAGTATCAGGTTATTTGGCCCAACTGCTCCACACGAGCCTCCTCTCACCCTACTTCATCTAACTCGAGTAGCATATCCTTTCTCCCTCATATACTTATCTAGCTTCCCCTTAAATGCATCTATGCTATTTGCCTCAACCACTCCCTGTGGTAGTAATTTCCACATTCTAACCACTCTCTGGGTGAAGAAGTTTCTCCTGAATTCCCCATTGAATTTATTAGTGACTGTCTTATATTTATGGCCACTAGTTTTAGACTCGCCCACAAGTGGAAACATCACTTGTTTCAATAACTAATTTGTATTCGGCGAAGAACCGAGTAAGGGCAAAGACTTCAAATGGCAAAGTTCTCACACCCTGCGCCTTCATTGGGACCTGGTGTATGGTCAGAGAAGGAAATGGAACCTACTTGGGGGTCCAGACAGGGATCGAAACCTGAACTCCCCAAGATTCAGGTGCAACTTTTTTTTTTAATCCAATTTTTAAAATGGTCCCCTTACAAAGGCAGCTGCAACCGCCATCACTCCCCCACCCCGGTCTGACATGCGTCTGCTGCACTTCCCGGGGTCTCAAAACAGGGCAAACACCCTAGATGCACCCCTAGTAACATCAGCCAAACATCAGTCCATGTAATTAATAGCAAGTGCCTGACGCCTTGCTCGCAAAAGTAAGCACCTTCACCGCTTACCCCATAAACATTCGAAAGCAGCAGGATAGGGTTCTGGGGTTTGTAGAAACTGCAGGATTCCCCCTCCCAAGCCCAGAACATGTCACAGACTGCACACATGTAGCCCTGCACACTCCTTCCTACAATGCTTGACTCACAAGGGATTCCACTCAATAAATGTCTGGCTAGTCTGTGACCATCAGTCAAAGATCATTCATGTCACTAGCTGCTACTGGCAGAACAAAAACTGAAAATGCATCGAGAGGCTACTGAGAATAATCATCGCCCTATGGTAGCAGAGCGACCCTTGGAAGGCCTTCTTTCACTGTTGGTGTACAGAGGGAGTGGGGAGAAAAAGGAAAGGATGGGTTTAAGGCTGATTATATCAACCCCCAAAATAAAGGTGTAACCATAGAAAAATGAATTTTATCCATCAAATATTGTTCATTAAATTCTTTATACAAGAAAAATATTGAATTAGCAGCTACGTTATATATTTACAGTGTATTCTTGTTGCAAAGAAAGACTTGCACTTACTGAGCACCTTATCATCTCTCTCAGAAATAGCTCAAAGCATTTGCATACAACGAGTTACAGTGGCTTATGTAGGCAAATATTTTATTCGCAGAATCCTACAAATAGCAATGGGATTAATGACCAGTTCATCTCTTTGGGTAGTGTTGGTTTAGTAGAAGAATGTGAGGCTGAACACTTGAGAGCTGCCTGCTCTTTGTACACTTCTATTTGAATAGGCAGATGAGTGAGTGCAGGACGCTGCTTACCGATATATTAAAAATCTTGTGTCAGTCCATGATTCCGGTCAACTTTTCCAATTATAAACTTCTATGTCCACATTTATGATTGAAACTGCCTATGTAAATCTGTCACGCTGTAATTACTCCCTCTCATCAGTGGGGGCGCAACAGCACTTCTATGGGAGAACACTATAGATTCAGGGTAAGGGGCAGGAGATTTAGAGGGGATTTGAGGAGGAACTTTTTCACCCAGAGGGTGGTTGGAATGTGGAACTCAATGCCTGAAAGGGTGGTGGAGGCAGGAACCCTCACAACATTCAAGAAGCATTTGGATGAGCACTTGAAATGCCATTGCATACAAGGCTATGGACCAAATGCTGGAAAATGGGATTAGACTGGACAGGGATGGATGGGCGGCGCAGACACGATGGGCCGAAGGGCCTCTTTCTGTGCTGTAAAACTCTATGACTCTATGACTATAATTACAGTGTGACAAGTTCTCGTAGGCAGTCTCCGTTATAACTGTGGACATGGGAATTTATAGTAAAAATATAAAGTAAGGACAGAACAAATGACTTTAAAATGAGGACTGAAGTACATCTGCTACCCTGGCCCAATTATCGCCAGCTCTCTAACCCCACTTCACCTGAAGACTACACCGGGGCTTCACCCACTGTGTGCAATGCGACTGTAGATCCACCAGTATATATTATAAATTAAATAATTTGATCAAATGCAAAAAGATGGACAGCCCTGCGGCAGTGTGAGCAGATCAGTGCAGACATCTGTAAACGCATGCCCTGGCACCTGTAGTAACAGCCAGAGACCCAATTCACGTACGAACCGGGGTCAAGCAAGGCTGTCATCGCACCAACGCTCTTCTCGATCTTCCTTGCTGCAATGCTCCATCTCACCCTCAGTAAGCTCCCCACTGGAGTGGAGCTAATTTACAGAACAAACGGGAAACTGTTCAACCTCCGTCGCCACCAGTCTAGATCCAAGGTCATCCCATCCTCTGTCGTCGAATTACAGTATGCAGACGACGCTTGCGTCTGCGCTCACTCGGAGGTTGAACTCCAAACCATCGTCAACACCTTCACCGAAGCATATGAGAACATGGGCCTTACACTAAACATCCGTAAGGCAAAGGTCCTCTACCAATCTGCCCCCGCCACACAGTACTGCCCTCCAATTATCAAAATCCACGACAAGGCCTTGGACAACGTGGACCACTTTCCATACCTCGGGAGCCTACTGTCAACAAGGGCAGACGTCGACGATGAAGTCCAACACCGCCTTCAATGTGCCAGTGCAGCCTTCGGTCGCCTGAGGAAGAGAGTGTTTGAAGACCAGGACCTCAAACCCGGTGCTAAGCTCATGGTCTACAGAGCAGCAGTGATACCCGCTGTATGCGTCAGAGACATGGACCATGTACAGCAGGCACCTCAAAGCACTGGAGGGGTACCACCAACGCTGCATCCGCAAGATCCTGCAAATCCATTGGCAGGATAGGTGCACCAACGTCATTGTTCTTGCGCAGGCCAACATCCCCAGCATCAAAGCTTTGACCACGCTCGATCAGCTCCGATGGACGGGTCACACTGTCCGCATGCCCGATACGAGACTCCCAAAACAAGCGCTCTACTCGGAGCTCCGGCACAGCAAGAGAGCCCCAGGTGGGCAGAGGAAATGCTTCAATGACACCCTCAAAGCCGCCTTGAAAAAGTGTAACATCCCCACCGACACCTGGGAATCCCTGGCCCAAGACCGCACAAAGGGGAGGAGAAGCATCCGGGAAGGCGCCGAACACCTCGAGTCTCTTCGCCGGGAGCAAGCGGAAGCCAAGCGCAGGCAGCGCACGTCAACCCAAGCACCCCAGCCACCCACCCCTTTAACCACCGTCTGCCCCAACTGTGACAGAGACTGTAGGTCCCGCATTGGACTAATCAGTTACCTGCAAACTCATTTTTAATGAGGAAGCAAGTCATCCTCGGTTCCGAGGGACTGCCTAAGAAGGAGAAGAAGGTGGTAACAGCCCAACTAAAAACGGATACTGCTGGAAAACACACAGCAGGCTCATCGTGTCTGAAAAGGAATGGGCTAACGTTTCAGGCAAAGACCCTTTATGGTGAGGACACTCTAGCAATGCTCCCTCTAAGCTGCACAGCCACGCAGCTCTCTGCTGCTTCAGTGCAGCCCGGGACCGGCTTTTCCAATGTTAAGTTTCTGTGAATGGGCCGCACAGCCCCTTAAAGGGGCCGGCACCCAAAAATGATTAGGGGGAACACTGCACTCTAGCTGTTGAAATATGATTTTGCGGAGTAAAGAAATACACTAGTTACATCAGTTTGAGACCAGTGTATTTTACCCACAAGCGTCACTTCTACAAATGGACCTTGACCTGAAAATTACTTATCTTTGACTGCATCTGTAAGAAGGATGTACAAATTACTACCCTTAAATGGCATTTCAGAGGACCTCTTCTCTCATGTTCGTGTAGATCACTTATTCCTCCAATTCTCCCCCCTATATTTGTTTGTTACATTTTCCCTTTAAACAGAAACTCATCCCTCGATGTTCTCTTCCCCTGCCCTCACTCCCCCAGACTGCTGTGAGCAAATGCATTGCATGGTGTGGTACTGAGGCAAACAGACCAGGTTCAATACCGGGCATGTGGTGATTAGATAGGGCTGCTTAGGAGGTGCAAGAATTGGCTTCAGCAGCCTCAGGTCTAAGGAAGGGGAAAAGAACAGCTGGGCTCCCAGTTCCCATCACTAGCTAGTGACCTGCTGCTAGAAATGAGTGCAGACTGGGGCAGGCTTTGGTTGTCACAGTCAACCCACCAAAACTCAATGTGGAACTACACCCCTGCAGCAGTCACTGCTTTCAGAAAAGGAATGGTATGGGAGGGGGAGAAGAGCAATCAATGGGGGTAAATGAAAAGCACAAACAATATTCATACTAACAACCAGTTATCGTCAAAACGCCTGAAATGTCCATATATCCCTCTGGGAACATTTATCCAATACTAATGATGTAGATCAATCATCCTGATCGTTAAGGCTTTAAAACAGTCTGCATATTAATTTAGTTTTCCAGTCAGGAGGATGTGTAGCATGAATAATGTGGATTGAAATTTAAGATACATAGTACAGAATTAATGTAAATATAATGGGCAATAAAAACCACAGTCCCTTTTGCACCTATTCTGTGTCACTGCTTCAAAAAAGGCATAAACTTTAGAAGTGGAAAGCTCTTTATCTTTACGGCCCCCTCCAAAATAACTTCAATTTTTTAAACTCTCAATTCTTTATTAAAGTTCCGCCATTTAGATTTTGTGGCTCAGGAAGATGGAGTTTCTTCAATATGAGAAATACGCTAATTTTCTGCCTCAAAATATAACAGCTTATTGTTTCTTTTTGGCTTTGTTTTACCCGATTTTCTCGGTCAGATAAAAAGGAGTCCTATTGTTACATCCCTGGGCTACCCTATCACATAATTAGACATTAGACAGTATGGGCGCACTCCTGAACCTAAGGCAATCAGACTGCTTACAGGAGTGGCCTGCACTGCTGTACCCTAGAAAGTATCTCAGGCAAGACTAACAAGAGCTTCACGTGACCTCTACATTATCTTAATGCTGATTTGCATATGCTCAAGGCAGACATATGGTGGCAAAAATGGAGAAATACTCCATTCCCCAGTAACGACATCCCTCATGGAGAGCCGTCCATGTATAAACATGATGAAGTGGGGGGTGGGATCTATGCTAGTCCTACAAAAACTTTGCTTTAAAAAAACGCTGTTGGAATAAAACAAAGCTGCACAATTCAGATCTTTCTGTGCCACGTTAAGGAACTGCTGCTAATTTTATGGAGTTATTTGATGTCAGCAGGAGGGCAGAGAATCAAACTAAAGGTTAACGAGTAAAGATTTGTTAAAGGAACCCATAGCTTGTTGCTCAGCATGAGGAAACACTCTTCCAAAAGATAAGAGCCAGGCGTGGAGGAACTGAAGATATTTAAAAAAATCAATTTTTAAAAACTCCAATCCATTTTCTTATATATTACAAGTCCTGTGCATATCAAAGCTCACACTTTAAATATATCCTTAGCACAAAAAAAGGCACGGTTTTCTGATTGGCTCAGCTTTCCCATTAACCATCAGAAAACACGTAACCATGATCCATTTATACGGTCAAAAATTGAGGCTGGAAGCAAAAAAGGTAGGAAGGTGACATTTATTATATTTTTCTTTCTCCTAATTTTTAAATTACTTATATAATTCTTTTTTTGAGGTCTCCAAGCTCTACTTCTCGATTTAGAACATCCTTCTCTCGTACCCTTTCTAAGTTTGGTAGTGTCCTGCATTATAGTCTCTGGGCCTTCACCCGAGTTTCTCAACTAAAAAAAAACACCTCGTAAGGTATCAGCCATGGCTCACTGGGTAGCACTCTCACCCAAATTGAATTCCAAACAGTATTTGTTTGAAGAGATGTGAAGCTCCAGAATTAGTTTCAATGATTCTGCCTCGGGCCATAAAGTGATTGAAAATGCTGTTGCTCGTATGAAAATTGGTTTCTTCATTTCAAGGGGCTGGAACCATTCTTCTTCTTAGGCAGTCCCTCGGAACCATTAAGAACTGTATAGCATGCCAGTTGATTTTTGCAATCATTCTGGCTTCAGTAATGAAAATATCACCTGTGCAGCCTTTGATAAGTGTTACCCAGTCACAGCCTGATTTGCATCAGCCTCATATTTTGCACGATCAAAGACTCCTCCCTGTTATTAAGTGAATCTGAAGACGTTCAAATTAAAGTTACTGTGTTGAAAGGCACACTCCAGGATACACTTTTCAATATAAACAGGGCTTTTAAGTACAGCCAAACAGTCCAAGTCCAGCACAGGTTTTAATTCCCCAGTCACAAAGTAGACTTTGTAAGACGCACCGTATATAGGTCATGTCTACGGTAAGTGCTGCCAACGATGCTGCTTCAGCCAAATCATCTCCCACAAACTGGGCATTGAACAACAAGCTCGAGCCTTGTGACTACTCCTTCAATGGGAAGTGATTGATTATCAAATCTATCCCTGAATGTCAAGATATACTTTAATAAATGCTAGTTTTATGTTCCAGAAGATAACTACGAAGGAACGACAATGTCTGAACAGATGGACGAGTTTGCAATCCGCTCCGAGATCTGTTCACACCAGAGTACCATAAAGTCTGGTCAATTGTTGATGCTGGGGTAAAGGTCACAACTGTGGCTTGAGTACGGGGCAGTTAGCCAAAAACAACCAAATTGGTGCAGAAGTTACAGTTCTAGATGTGAAGGCTGGCAGAAAGTGTGTTTAGGTACAATTTACGCAGCAGATTTTATGCACTCCCCAGCCAGCTGTGTAGTGGTGTCTCGCCCAGTAAGCCCTGTACTACTGAGCAAAGCCCAAAACAGCCAGCTGTGTCGTGGTGTCTCGCCCAGTAAGCCCTGTACTACTGAGCAAAGCCCAAAACAGCCAGCACATATTATCAGATTCATCATTCTTACAAGCACAATGTAAAAGGGAAAAGTAATTTCTGACCCCATTGTCTAGGAGTCTCTCTACAGATTCGCAATGACCATTTCTTCCTCTCCACAATCTCTTGCTTGATCAAGAAACTAATTCCCTTTTGAATGCATCAATGGAGTCTGGGTTTGCTGTGCAGCATGCCATTTATCCTGAGTTCCCAAACCAGCAACCTCCGCCACGTAGAAGGACAAGGGCAGCAGGCGCATAGGAACACCATCACCTCAAAGTTGCCCTCCAAGTTACAATCCATCCTGACTTGGAAATATATCACCGTTCCTTCATCATCGCTGGGTGAAAATCCTGGAACTCCCTCCCTAGCAGCACTGTGGGAGAACCTTCACCACACGGACTGCAGCGGTTCAAGAGGAAGCTCACCACCACCTTCTCAAGGGCAATGAGGGATAGGTAATAAATGCTGGTCTTGCTTGTGGCACCCATATCACAAGAATGAATAAACAAAATAATTAACTAAGAGTGAAGTTATGCAATGCATACCATTACTGTAAATTCTTTAGCGTTTCGCCCTGTACACCTGATCTCTAGCCCAGTTTTACTGCATGTTACCCGGCCCCACACTGGGAGGACGGAATAGTTTGGAATGTAGATTGCTACAATTATAACTCGGATGGTGTAAGTGCACGGTGTAGGTACTGAATGCAGTGCCTGGAATGCACTTTAGAATGTGAAACTCATTCTGAATGAAATGTCCACTTTTAGTACCATTTCCTCAAAGGACCTCAAAAGGGTTTTTTGCAAATTCGCTGACCAGTCACATTGCAGAATCCAAATCTCCATGTGACAGTATTCTCACAATGTCTCAGAGAGAGAAGAAAGTCACCAAGAGCAACATGAACTGAAAGCAAACCTACTAAAATATGTGTGTATCCTTTTAACCTGTGGTATAAACAGAATACTGCATGGGTGGCTGAGGCAAACATTTTATTCTGGCTGTGAGGAAGATTCTTATAGCCAATCTACATTTTCCTTATTCAAATTCTGTATTCCCATTACATCCCTCTGAACAGACCAATTTGAGCTGGAATTTGATTAAGGCCCAGCTAAAATGAACTGAACTGCCTTTTCTTATTCCTGCCTGTTGATATTCTCACACAAAGACGCATTTTCGGTAAAAATAGATGTTTTAAGTGTATAATAATACAGTACAATTGGAGTCCCTAGATTCCACTGCACTCCAACAACATTTAAAACTTGAGAGACTAGGAGACAAAGCTTTCAACAATTTCTACAATAACAATACCACAACCCTTAGAGTCAGCATTACTAATGACACAACTTCATTCTTTACACAAACAGAAAAGGCAATAAAACCAGTTTACTCATTAAAGGAAAAAGAACAAAACTCCAAATGAACAGCAGAGGCAACTTTCTGCCAGGCACAATCCAGTACAGGAAACTTTGTTATATCCGGCACCGACGGGACCGAGCTGTTGCTGATCTATCAAAACTGCCGGACATACAAAGTTAATGTTGAAGCATACGGAGGTTTTCATCTCCGTATCTGACAACAAACACTGTTGCTTAGCAACAGCTTGTAAACAGTCGGCCCGTACCTTGGAATCGTCTCTGTAGCTTAGCAACAGCTTCAGAGAGACTTTCCAGAGCCCGACTGTTGAAAACAAAGCCACGAGAAGAAAAAAAACCTAACAAAACGGCTCCTGATTTCTGCCGGTAGATCGAGGTTTCCAGACATACAACCTCCAGATAGACCAAAGTTTCCTGTATATGGTTAAATGATGCACTGTGGCAAAAATTGCCATGAGTCATTAGATTCCTCAGATAACAAGTTTTAATTAGTATCCTGAAACAGGGGCACTGAACAATTGAGGGCTATAATCCCAAGGAGTGAATGACTTGAAGGGAATTCCAGGTTTTTATTTTTGGTAACAAATGTAAATTCACCACATGCACATGCTCAAAAATGTCACTTCATCACACATTCTGGCTGTTTTCTATTCTCATGCAGTACGGAGATCCCCAACAATGTCACCAATTTAAGGTTTCCAAACTTTAACTGCTCTTTATTTGAAGGTTTGGTATATTGAAAACTCTATTCAGAGGCTAGGTATTCTGCGGCGAGTGTCTCACCTCCTGACTCCCCAGAGCCTTTCCATCATCTACAAGGCACAAATAAGGATTGTGATGGAATACGCTCCACTTGCTTGGATGAGTGCAGCTCCAACAACACTCAAGGAGCTCGAAACCATCCAGAACAAAGCAGCCCGCCTGATCGGCATCCCATCCACCACCTTAAACATTCACTCCCTCCACTACCGGCGCACCGTGGCTGCAGTATGTAAAAGATGCACTGCAGCAACTCGCCAAGGCTTCTTCTGCAGCACCTCCCAAACCCGCCACCTCTACCACCTAGAAGGACAAGGGCAGCAGGCACATGGGAACACCATCACCTCCAAGTTCCCCTCCAAGTCACACACCATCCTGTCTTGGAAGTATATCGCCGATCCTTCATCGTTGCTGGGTCAAAATCCTGGAACTCACTACCTAACAGCACTGTGGGAGTACCTTCACCACACGGACTGCAGCAGTTCAAGGCGGCGGCTCACCACCACCTTCTCAAGGGCAATTAGGGATGGGCAATAAATGCTGGCCTTGCCAGCAACGGCGCCATCCCATGGATGAATACAAAAAATACGCAAATCATGATCAGAAAACTCAGTAATGAGCTGAAAAGGTGCAAGTGTGAGCTGGTACATTTTGGTAGGAGGAATAAGGAGGCCACATGGTCCTTGGAAAATACGAGTCTAAATGAGATAGAGGAGCAAAGGAATCGAGAGGAACAGATATACAAATCATTAAAAGTAGAATCACAGGTTAATTAGGACATAAAAATGAAAACAAAGCACTGGGCTTCATTTCTAGAGGAATAGAATGGAAAAGCAGAGAAATTACATTAAACCTTGGTTAGACCACAGAGTACTGTTCTGGTGTCCATATTACAAAAAGGATACAGCAGCATTGGAGAAGGTGAAAATAAGATGTACAAGGATGATACCAGAAATGAGAGGTTATAACCATCAGGAAAGATTGAACAGGTCAGGGCTCTTTTCTCTAGAAAAGAGAAGGTCAAGGGGTGACCTGGTATAGGTCTTTAAAATTATGAAGTGAATTGATAGGGTAGACATAGAGAAGATGTTTCCACTTGTGGTGTGAAGGAATAAGCCATATAACCTATTCAGAAAAATACACTATCTTATGAAAGAATTCTTAAAACATGACAAAGTGGGTTTGGAAATCTAGAAACCTAACTATGAAAGCATTCTGGCTATTGAGATAAGGTAGTTGTTGACCCTGAATAAATAACCTTATTGAAACAGAAGGTTAAGGGTTCCGACAGGCTGAACTTTTTGGAACGAAACAATGGCTCACCCTAGATAAGGTGTTCTAATTTACACTTCATAAAGAAGCACATAAAGGAACATCTGCCCTCGTAAAGATGACATCAAGTAAGGAACACCTGCTGTCACACCATTTCTTTATATGGTAAACTTAGAACACCTAGAGATGAGACACGAGTCTGGCTGAGCTGGCAGTAAGAAAAATGACTAGAGATAATTAGCTTGCATCAGCAGAAAACCTTAAAGGAAATACCACTGGAAAAGGGTATAAATATTGAACGCTCAAATGGGATAGTAGACTCGCTTTAATCGGGCAAAGCGATTCTCGGCTTCAAAGGCGGCTCTGTAAGTCTCCAACTCTTTGTACCTCGGGGATCAAAGGTATTTATATTGGTGGATATCCTGTAGACTTTAAGAACTGTAAAATTGTAGCGAAGTTAAGATTTGAAAGTAAGGTTCTCTGATAATAAGATTGTAAGCTCTCTCTTTTTGGAACTGTTAATGTTGCGATTGACTCACCAACTGCAAATAACATGTCGGTTCTTTAATAAACTTATATATTTTTAGAATAGTCTCACATAAGACTTCTGTATCAAAAACTCGTGAACTCAATCTCTGTACACACTTTGGTGAGGAGGTGCAGAATTCTGGGGGAGGTTTCCGGACCCTCATAGTATCCAGAACGTTACAGTCTAGCTAAACTTATTAAAAGTGCTATCTGGAGGACGGTAACATTTTCAGGTCGTTCCTTTCCTTTAGGCAGAGATAGTCCGGACCTTTAGACCCAATTAAGCAGCTTTAGGATTCGGCTACCTCAAACTTTAGTTGAAAGTGAACGTCTGAGAAATACGCCTGATCCAGGGTAGCCCTAAAGGAGCTAGAACTAGTAATTATCCCTTCAGTGGGTAATTCGAAATTAGGGTCATTAATATAAGATAGCCACTAATAAATCCAATAAGGAATTCAGGAGAAACTTCTTTACCCAGAGAGTGGTGAGAATATGGAACTTGCTACCACATGGAGTAGTTGAGGCGAACAGCATAGATGCATTTAAAGGGGAAAATAGATAAGTATATGAGAGGGAAAGTAATAGAAGAATATGCTGATAGGGTGAGATGAAGAGGGGTGGGAGGAGGCTCATGTGGAGCATAAGCCAATTGGGCCAAATGGTCGGTTTCTGTGCTGTAATTCTGTTAGTGACTGGAATATTTACTTGCACTGACAGGTGAGGGGCACGGGACTAGATGATGTGTATTTAACTTTGATGTACTCTCAATTGTATATACACATCAGCTTAAAAAAACTATCAAAAGCTGATCAGCAGCTTCAAAAAAGCTGACAAAACCATAAAACACTGACAGCTCAGAGATCGTCCTTGATCAGAGATTCTGGCAGGCGATGATGTGGAGTTAGGTTAAACTAGAGAGACCTGGGCTTCGCGTATTATTTATGATTTCGATCACTTTTATTACATTGTGCAAAGAATGTAAAGGCTGAAGGCAAGAGATTTATTTTCTGGGGAGAGTTCAGGAGGAACCCATCCAGGAAATTATGGATTTTGGCATCAGCTTTTTGGAGCCTGCTGCAATCAAGTGTAAATCTAAGTGCAATTTTTATAAGATCTAGCTAGATTTTAACCACCACTCCCATTTTCTCTTGGATATTCTGTAACTATTTACGCCCCATCTTTTGTTTCTTTACTTGTCCCATTATAACCTCCTTTTGCCTTGCACCATCATCACTTATGTCATTGAATCACTCCTGCCCTCCACCCTATCACAGATTTTCCATTTTGTTCCCTTATTACACCACCTCTGTACTTACCATATATCTGCCGCTGTACTTGCGTAAAAACTCTAACATCTTCCAATTCTGATGAAAGGTCATCGACCTGAAACGTTAACTCTGTTCCTCTCTCCACAGATGCTGCCTGAGCTGCTGAGTATTTCCAGCATTTTGGATTAATAGGCTAATGTTTTAACTCCAAGCTTGTTTTATCTGTTGACATTGTGCCCACTGGCCTTACTAAAGTCGGACTCACATCTTTGCAACAGTAACTACACTTCAAAAGTACTTCATTGGCAGTAAAGCGTTTTGTGACAACCCGAGGTTGTGTGAGGTGCTATATAAATGCATACACTTTCTCTCACTTACCTTTGTTCTGTGGAGGCCGTTTAGTTCAAAGGGTTTTACAACTGGGTGACATGTGGTTTTGTATCTAGCAGTTATTACCTGAACTGTGTCCTCCACTGGGTTCAGGAGAAAGTGTTTTTGAAATGTTTCCTGTTAGCTATATTCAGTTTGTCAAATGGAGTGGATCAATGGCTTATTAACTTGTTTTGCTATATCCTCGCTTTTCACTTTAAGGAGTACGAGCCTCCAAGCACCCACTGCGGTTTGAATCCTATGGATATTTGACAGCCTGATAAAAGTGCGAGAGGTACACGTGTTCCTGGTTGAACTTCAAAGGGGGAAGAAAAAGTATATCTTGGATAGGCTTGCTTCAGTTCAAATCTTCTGATGTCATTAAGGTAAAGGCAGGAGTCTCTAGGGGGAATAGGCAAAGACCTTCATGAAGTTATTGCTAAGGAACAATCCCTCAGGTCCAGAATTACTCTCAACAATTAGCGAAGCAGTGTGTGTGCTTATTATTTTCTGTATTCAAGGAGGAATAGACATGTTCTGTAAATTATGAACCACTAAGATTTTCTAATAAACTTGTTCCGTACGTTAGAGCCCAAGCCTCGGTTAGGTAACCGATTCCACTGCTTTCCAAAGTCTAGAAAGTCACAAGAGGCCTTGTGAAATATACGAATATATGAACAATGAGAGACAGGAAATGAGCCTCTGGTCTATCCAGCCAGTCCCACACAACTGCAATTCCTTGTGCGTCACAATATATACACTTCCCACCCCAGGCGAAAGCAATAAATGCTGGCCTTGCTAGCGAGGCACACAGAATAAATGAAACAAAAATGCTTTGCTACTGCATCAACAAGACATTTCTATTCCGCATGCCAGCCATCGGGTGCCAACTTCAGCATCAAGCTACTTTAAAAAAAAAATTATTCATGGGATGTGGGTGTCACTGGCAAGGCCAGTATTTATTGCCCATCTTTAATTGCCCTCGAGAAGGTGGTGGTGAGCCACCTTCTTGAACCGCTGCAGTCCGTGCGGTGAAGGTACTCCCACAGTGCTATTAGGGAGGGAGTTCCAGGATTTTGATCCAGCAACGATGAAGGAACGGTGATATACTTCCACGTCAGGATGGTGTGTGACTTGGGGGGGGAGCTTGGAGATGGTGGTGTTCCCATGTGCCTGTTGCCCATGTCCTTCTAGGTGGTAGAGGTGGCGGGTTTGGGAGGTGCTGCAGTGCATCTTGTAGATGGTACACACTGCAGCCACGGTCAGCCGGTGGTGGAGGGAGTGAATGTTTAAGGTGGTGGATGGGATGCTAATGAAGCGGGCTTGCTTTGTCCTGGATGGTGTCGAGCTTCTTGAGTGTTGTTGGAGCTGCACTCGTCCAGGCAAGTGGAGAATATTCCATCACACTCCTTACTTGTGCCTTGTAGATGGTGGAAAGGTTTTGTGGAGTCAGGAGGTGCGACACTCGCCACAGAATACCTAGCCTCTGACCGCTCTTGTTGCCACAGTATTTATATAGAGTCATAGAGTTTTACAGCACAGAAAGAGGCCCTTCGGCCCATCGTGTCCGCGCCGCCCATCCACCCCTGTCCTGTCTAATCCCATTTTCCAGCATTTGGTCCATAGCCTTGTATGCAATGGCATTTCAAGTGCTCATCCAAATGCTTCTTGAATGTTGTGAGGGTTCCTGCCTCTACCACCCTTTCAGGCAGTGAGTTCCAGATTCCAACCACCCTCTGGGTGAAAAAGTTCCTCCTCAAATCCCCTCTAAATCTCCTGCCCCTTACCCTGAATCTATGCCCCCTTGTTATTGACCCCCCTACTAAGGGGAAAAGTTCCTCTTTATCTACCCTATCTATGCCCCTCATCATTTTGTACACCTCAATCAGGTCCCCCCTCAGCCTTCTTTGCTCCAAGGAAAACAACCCCAGCCTGTTTAGTCTTTCTTCATAGCTGAGGCGCTCCATCCCAGGTAACATCCTGGTGAATCTTCTCTGCACCCTCTCCAAAGCAATCACATCCTTCCTATAGTGAGGCGACCAGAACTGCACACAGTACTCCAGCTGTGGCCTCACCAGCGTTTTGTACAGCTCCATCATAACCTCCCTGCTCTTATATTCTATGCCTCGGCTAATGAAGGCAAGTATCCCATATGCCTTTTTAACCACCTTATCTACCTGTTCTGCTGCCTTCAGAGATCTATGTACATGTACACCAAGGTCCCTCTGACCCTCTGTACTTCCTAGGGTCCTACCACTCATTGTGTATTCCCTTGCCTTATTTGTCCGTCCATGGACATATGGCTGCTCCAGTTAAGTTTCTGGTCAATGGTGACCCCCAGGATGTTGATGATGGGGGATTCAGCGATGATAATGCCGTTGAATGTCAAGGGGTGGTGGTTAGACTCTCACTTGTTGGAGATAGTCATTCCCTGGCACTTGTGTGGCTTGAATGTTACCTATTACAGTGACGTCACTTCTTAGTCGTGCAGACTGGAATATAAGTCACTTCCATTTTAGTTAAGATTTTCAGAGTTTGTGTATAAATGAAGTGGAAAGTTAATGTTTGGACAGAAGCACAATCCACACTCTGGCTGCCCCAGCACCTCGCAACTCCATTCCTGCTAAAACATTTCCAATTGAACTTGGATTTAGGCACATTTGACATCTCAGTGTTCAATAAATCTGTTCATTCAGCCACTCAAGATTGCTGTCTATAAAACAGTGGTTTGAAAATTGTTTCTAACCAGTGTTCCAGATCAGCGCCATATCTCCTGCCGTTGTAAAATAGTAGTTCTTCATTCAAAAGCCTTTATTTCTCTCATCAACTCTGCTTTCATATTCTACAGAATTTGGAAAAACATTCCTGTCAAGATATTTCACATCTGGGTGAGGAAATGATAAGCATGAGAAAGCAGAGACGGACATAATGAAAATCTATCTATGTGTCAGAGAAATTCACGCGATTCTACTAGTTAATGCTAAACTACTGTATACTGCCGAGTTACCTGGAAAGAAAAAAAAGACTTGCATTTCTATAGCGCTTTTCATGACCTCAGGACGACCCAGAGCGCTTTACAACCACTGAAGTACTTTTGAAGTATAGTCACTGCTGTAACGTAGGAAAAGCAGCAGCCAATTTGCACACAGCAAACACCCACAATCAGCAATGTGAGAATGACCAGATCACCTGTTTTGTGATGTCGATTGAGGGAGAAATATTGGCCAGGACACTGGTAATAACTCTCCTGCTCCTCTTCAAAATATTGCCATGGGATCTTTTATGTCCACCTTAGAAAGCAGATGGGGCCTCAGTTTAACGGCACCTCCAAAAGTGCAGCACTCCCTCAGTACTGTACTGCTGTGTCAGCCTAGATTTTAGTGCTCAAGTCTCTGGAGTGGGACTTGAACACTTGTGACTCAAGTGTGTTACTAACTGAGCCACAGCTGACATGGGTAAGAAATGTTCATGCAAAACACCAACAGGAGCAGTGCCCTTTCCCAACCTCTTCCTGCTCAAGTGCTGCTCATCACTGCAGCTTGCCCACTCCAATGCATTTTGATTGTCTGGCCACAACCCGTACTCGAGATTCTTCACATTTCCAGTAAATAAACATTCTTCAGACTTGCGAGCTGTAAAACTCTTCCCATGCAGCCCAAGAGTTCTTTTAATTGACCCCCCCTCACTCATCCATTGATAAAGACAACTTGGCAGAATTGTTTTTCCAAATAGGTTTGGTATTTTGGAGGTGAACAGAGGGAGAAAGATACAGCTCCCATTTCACACATTTATAAAATACATCAGTCGATCTCTCATGGGGTTGCACACGGAGTCCAGACCAAGCGGGGGGTAGAAGATGGTGAATCATTAGACCAGGGCACACAGACGTCATTTAGTCCACATTTTAAAGTCACAAATCCTGACCTTATTTTGATCTTTTCCATTTGAAATTCCTATGTCCACATTGATAATGGAAATGTGTCACGCTGTAATAACATCCTCCCGCCCAGCGGCAGCTCCAAAGGCCAGAAAGGTGATTGGACAGGTAGTCGAGGGCTGGGAATATTACTACAGCTGAGAGGGATGGAGGGGAAATTTCTCTCAGTGCGGGGGCGGAGGAATTAGGTCTGCGACTCAGGAGGGAGAGGGTGGAGGAGTAATGACCGGTAGAGCCAACAGTCACCGACTTCTTTGGGGACGTTGTTCCACTTTCAATAAATAAATTAAACAGTTCATGTTTCCACATGGAACTGGTTCCACACCATCCTCCTTTATTTCTCAACTAACTCTAGCCTCCAGCAGATGTGAGATTTGGACAGGGCACTCACAGTGGTACATTAATTTCATTACCACTGAATTAAAATGTGTGTGAAGGGGTTAAAAGCTAGATTAGCGGCTTAACTGACTAGCTGGCTGATTTAAGAAAGGAGAAGTCTGGCAGAACAAAGACAGCTGGAAAAAGCATATTACATGATGATTGGGTGAGTAAAAGAATCAAGGAGGCCACACACTGAACAAGGGGCCACCAAGATGTGATTTGTGGAGATGAGGTTAAGCGTACGTAAATGGGATAGAACAATGGCAGATATGGAAACAGGGCAAATATGAGATAAACAAGATGTGTTTTGTGGAGATGTGATTAAGTGTACGTGACTTGGCCAATTAATTGGCCAAGTCCCGAAGATGTGAAGGAAACAAGATGTAAGATTGTATATAAACCAACTGCTCGAATGCAAAAAATTAGACTCCCGTCTCAGCTCAGACTGAGAGGGCCTCTCCCTGCACGTGCTTGAATAAAGATTGCTTGAAACCAGTACACGCTTGTCTCCGTCTGCGTCTGCTTTGGGGCAGAGAGAAATCCCACAACATGCGCAACATTTAAAAAAGTACCGTAGAATCTCAGCTGCGATGGCCCATTTGGGGAGCCAGGGCTGTAATTGGGGGACACACAAAGCATTATTTAAAAAAACACCTTAAATAGGCTGACACAGGCAATGGGGGAAGATCTAAAAAGATTTCTTACGATTAAAAAGGACAGCCATTTCACAGGGACATTGCTAAGAGCCCCAGGAGTGGGTGAAGAGAAGTTAAAGGGAACAGACACAAACCTGATTTTGTTTGTAATTTTTTGAGAGGAAACAGAAGGCTGGAAGGCAGCAAGTGCTTAAAAGAGAGACAATTAAATTTAACTTTTACAAGTAACACCTACCTGAAGAAAGATCAAAAAAGCAGCTGAGCTGGCACAAACAGTTCAGAAACTTGCTCCTGTGCAATAACCACAAGTTTACACAGCCAAAACCCATTATAAATAGGGAGACAGGAATTTACAATGGGAACTAGCTGACACATTAGTACGTGAAGGGATTATTACTAGTCCTAGCCCCTGTAGGGCTACCCCGGATCAGGCGTATTCCCCAGGCATTCACTTTCAACTAAAGTTAGAGGTAGCCGAATCCTAAAGGCGCTTAATTGGGTCTAAAGGTCCAGACTATCTCTCCCTAAAGGAAAGGAACAGCCTGAAGATATTACCGTCCTCCAGATAGCACTTTTAATAAGTTTAGCTATACTGTAACCTTCCGGATATTATGAGAGTCCGGAAAACTCCCCCAGAATTCTGCAACTCCTCACCAAAGAGTGTACAGAGATTAAGTTCACGAGTTTGATACAGAAGTACTATGTGAAACAATTCTAAAAATATATATATTTATTAAAGAACCGACATGTAATTACAGTAAGTATTTCAATCGCAACATTAACAGTTCCAAATACAAAAAGCTTTTACAATCTTATCAGAGATCCTTATTCTCAAATCTTAACTTTGTTACATTTTTACATTTCTTAGTCTTATTCCAGGATATCCACCAAAATCAAATACAAGTACCTTTTTGATCCCCGAGACTCAAAAGAGTTGTAGACTTACAGAGCTTGCCTCTGAAGCCAAGAATCGCTTTGCCCCTTCAAGCGAATCTGTCTTCCCATTTGAAAGTCCAATTTTTATACCCTTTTCTCAGTGGTATATCCTTTGAAGTTTTCTGCTGATGTAAGCTAATTATCTCTAGTCATTTTTCTGTTGACCTCTGCAATCAGCTTGTAGCATTAAGAATCGTGTCTCCACCTTTAGGTGTTCAAAACTTATCATAAAAACAATGTGATGGCTGGTGCATCTATTTGATGTCATTTTTACCAAAGTCTTCTGTTTGTATCTTTTTACAACGTGTAAATTAAAAACACCTCAACCAGATGCACCATTGTCTTCTTCGTTACCTCAACTGGTTGTAACACAGGTTCGTGTCTCCGTGTTTCATTTGATGTTACTTTTACGAAGGCATATGTTGTTTCTTCTTTTGTGTGTTTCTTTCTGAAGTGTTGGTTTAAGACACTTTAACAGGGTATATACCACTGTGTTCTTTCCAAGCTGCAGACTTCCAGGAACCTTTAACCTTCTGTTTCAACAAGGCTATTGTAATATATTTAGTAGATGAGAATCATATATGTATAACTTCAAGTGTAGCCAATGACCAAATAATATTACCCATAATTACCCTGAGAGCAGTGGTTAACTTTGGACATCCAATTCCACCCCTATCCCTAAATCTTAAAGCCATTATAGAGAGAACTTCAACTTCACAAATACACTTGGTCCAGATGCAACAAAGCAATGATAGAACCCAGAGAGAGATTATGACCCTAGGGAGTAGCAGTTGGTGGGAAACCACATATAACGTGGGACAACACCCACTGTACAGAATGATTTCTATGGCAATCCTACCCATCCAAATGATATTAACGTTTACTGTATTGATTATATGTTATCTGCGTAGGGCAATCCGTAGAGTTTCTAGGCGTTCTATAACTATGCATAACTTAGACTTACAGCAATGCTTGGTAGAAAGTAGATTGAGGTAGTCGAGGAATCAATGTTTAAAACATTTCATCCTTGAGGTGGGGATGTGTAAGATATTTAGATGAGAATCATATATGTATAACTTCAAGTGTAGCCAATGACCAAATAATATTACCCATAATTACTCCTGGGTAATGAGAACTTGTTCAAAATGTAGCTGTAGACAGTTCAAAAGCAGTTTTGACTAAGTTTTGATAACAAACAGGCACAGACTGCAAGTGAAGGTCAAATTATTTCTTTGCTAAGAAAAACATATTATAATGCTGTTAGAACTTAGAATTCGCTTAACAAAACTAATTGCAACAATATTTAAAGAAAGGCCTTGTACTGCTTGAGACATGAAATGAAAGAGATATGGTAAATTCCAATGGGGTGAGAAGCTATAAACAAGATAACACGACAGCAGAACAGGGTTAATTGAAATGTACTAGAAAAGGAGTGGTCAGGTTACTAGCCTTAACCTGAGTGACAATGGTATTTTGACCATTAGAACCAATTAAAAAAGGTGATTTTGTTAAAGACCATATATGGACACTGGCCAACCAAACTGTTGATAAGGAATGGGTTAAAACCTCGAGATTCAAAGAACAGTTTCACACACAGAGTTTTGCTGCGAGGATAAGGAACAGACCTGCGATGACATTGCCTGTGTCCGAAGAGCTCCAGAGACCAAGGGCTGCGAGCTATTCGTCACTATCGCCTAATGTTAAGTATTGATTACGCTGTAAGCTTAATAAATCTGATCTATTGCTCAAACATACGGGCTGCTGCCTATTTGTGTCTCGTCCAAGAATGAGTGGTCAATACTGATTGACTCAGTATTGATTCAGTGTCAACAACTTATCTTATCTCAATAGCTTGTATGCTGTTTACAGCTTTTCCATTGTTAGTTTTTAGATTTTCAAGCCCAGTTTGTCTTGTTTTAAAGGCCAGGATATTTCATAGAATGGTGTATTGAATAGGTATATTGCTTATTCCTTCACACATGGGTGTGGTATATATAGACATATAAGGTTTTTATTATGACACGGATAGCTATTTCCCAATTTGCATTCTCAATCTCCACCCTTTAGCTAAGGTTCTCAGATCTACACCACCACCCCAGCTTGGTTCAAGTTGTGTGCCTTCTCTCAATGAGGAAACACTACACACCTCTACTTGGCACCTGCTGACCGTCGAGCCTAGATTGAAGAATCTAGGGGTTAAAGTCAGTGACTTGCCCACTCTGTGGCACATCTCATATTTACCTTGTTATTTATAGTTTTCCATTTTCATTATCAGTTAATCCACAATCCTGCCTTAAGTGCCTCACTTCCTGATTGATTGCTAGGCATTACTTGCCAACTTCACCTTTATATCCCGTCTTAATTGGTTATAGGGCATCAAACACGCTTTACGCAATGTGTCTTAGGAGGCATAGGCCAAAGACTTGCCCATACTTTCCCATAAGTCCAGGGCCGTACTGATTTTATGATGCTATTTTTGGTTGGAAGGGAAGAGTTTGGAAGATGAGCGATGGTGAGAGAGGGAGCCTTATGGGAGGGAGTGGTGTAAACAGAGAATGGTGGGAATTATACATAAACCAGAGTGAAGGCTGGCTTCCAGTTAGTAATGACACCACTTCATATTTTGAAACATCTCAATCTCATGTTCAACAATTTGTCTACTCGCATGTCTTAAGCACCTTAGAATTCATTCTTTTGTCCGGCTTCCAAGCAATTTTAATTCTGTATTAATGAGATTCAAAAATATGAAACTTGTTTAATTGTAGCAATTTTCACCAAACACACCTCTGGGAATTTCAATTCTCATGCTACACATTGCCTGATCTGATTTTCAGTCAATGCATTCAAAGCTTGACAGGGAGCTCATTCGCGGCAACTGTTGCAACGTGAAGCGTGACTATCAGGAGAAAAATAATTAATCGGGCCAGAACTGAAGTCAAATTTAATTCTGCAACATTTTCTTCAAAGGTGAACTGTGGCCTGCTAGACTTTGTGATAAATTATGAAGTTCAGTTTGAAGGGCAGCTTGCTCAAAAAAAAAGGAAAGTGAGTCTATTTATATTTGTTCCGCCTTTCTTGCTCGTGCATGCTCTGTTTAGAAACAAAATGCTGGGAGTACACAGCAGGCCCACCGGCTGGATTTAAAAAACATAGTTAATGTTTCAGGGGTGTAACCCTTTTGTAAGAAATTAAAGTTGGGAGATAAATGAGCCCTTTAATTGAACTGCACAAAGGGAAAAGGAGGGAGTGGGGGAGGGAGGGAGAGAGAGAGGGTGCATCACAGAGGGTCCATTGGCATCTGGGGAAAGGGTGGCTGGCAAGCATTCTGGTGGGTGGTCCATAGTCGGGGTGTTGACCAATGTCCCCTCTTAGTTATTTTTGGGTGCGCGGCCCCTTTAAGGGTCTGCGTGGCCCATTCACAATTTCGCATATTTTTTTTATTTTTTATTCATTGATGGGATGTGGGCGTCGCTGGCTAGGCCTGTATTTAGTGCCCATCCCTAATTGCCCTTGAGAAGATGGTGGTGAGCCGCCTTCTTGAACCGCTGCAGTCCATATGGTGTAGGTACACCCACAATGCTGTTAGGAAGGGAGTTCCAGGATTTTGGCCCAGCGACAGTGAAGGAACGGCGATACAGGTCCAAGTCAGGATGGTGTGTGGCTTGGAGGGGAACTTGTAGGTGGTGATGTTCCCATGCGTTTGCTGCCCTTGTCCTTCTAAGTGGTGGAGGTCGCGGGTTTGGAAGGTGCTGTTGAAGGAGCTTTGGCGAGTTGCTGCAGTGCATCTTGTAGATGATACACACTGCAGCTACAGTGCGCCGGTGGTGGAGGGAGTGAATGTTGAAGGTGGTGGATGGAGTGCCAATCAAGCGGGCTGCTTTATCCTGAATGGTGTCGAGCTTCTTGAGTGTTGTTGGAGCTGCACTCATCCAGGCAAGTGGAGAGTATTCCATCACACTCCTGACTTGTGCCTCGTAGATGGTGGAAAGGCTTTGGGGAGTCAGGAGGCGAGACACTCGCCGCAGAATTCCCAGCCTCTGGCTTGCTCTTGTAGCCACAGTGTTTATATGGCTGGTCCAGTTCAGTTTCTGATCAATGGTAACCCCCAGGATGTTGATAGTGGGGGATTCAGCGATGGTAATGCCATTGAATGTCAAGGGGAAATGGTTAGAGTCTCGCTTGTTGGAGATGGTCATTGCCTGGCACTTGTGTGGTGCGAATGTTACTTGCCACTTGTCAGCCCAAGTCTGAATGTTGTCCAGGTCTTGCTGCATATGGACACGGACTGCGTCAGTATCTGACGAGTCTCGAATGGTGCTGAACAGTGTGCAATCATCAGCGAACATCCCCACTTCTGACCTTATGATGGATGGAAGGTCATTGATGAAACAGCTGAAGATGGTTGGGCCTAGGACACTGCCCTGAGGAACTCCTGCAGTGATGTCATGTGATTGAGATGAATGACCTCCAACAACCACAGCCAACTTCCTTTGTGCTAGGTATGATTCCAACCAATGGAGAGTTTTCCCCTTGATTCCCATTGACTTCAGTTTTGCTAGGGCTCCTTGATGCCACACTCGATCAAATGCTGCCTTGATGTCAAGGGCAGTCACTCTCACTCTCACCTCACCTTACATTGAAAAAGCCGGTCCTGGGCTGTGCGGGACCGGCAGAGCAGTGCACCGCCACTTATAGGGAACATTGGTGCAGATCAGTTTTCTCTTGGATGCAGTTCCTGTTTCCCCTCATTTTTCTTCCCAAGTCCTTTCATTGCTTCACAGAGCTACTCTTTTTCCACACAAAAGATTACTGATCAAGATAAAAAATCACAGGATTGGGGGTAATATTCTGGCATGGATAGAGGATTGGCTATCTAACAGCAGGCAGAGAGTTGGGATAAATGGTTCGTTCTCAGGCTGGCAATCAGTAACTGGTGGTGTTCCGCAGGGGTCAGTGCTGGGATCCC
The DNA here is from genome assembly GCF_052327205.1 of Somniosus microcephalus. NCBI lineage: Eukaryota > Metazoa > Chordata > Chondrichthyes > Squaliformes > Somniosidae > Somniosus > Somniosus microcephalus. Next base: position 61,978,061 of record NC_140999.1, on the reverse strand, counting down.
AACTCTTTACAATCTATATTAACGATTTGGAGGAAGGGGCCGAGTGCAACATATCCAAGTTTGCCGACGATACAAAGATGGGAGGGAAAGCAGTGAGTGAGGAGGACATAAAAAACCTGCAAAAGGACATAGACAGGCTAAGTGAGTGGGCAGAGATTTGGCAGATGGAATATAATGGGCCAGAAATTAGGATCGGGTGCTTGCCGCGCGTGCAAGCCCCCGATCTGCACTCACCCTGCGCGCTGACATCTGAAGCCCGGGCCTGCTTGCATTTCCTGTCACAGGCCCAGATCCGATGTCGGCGCGATGTGCTTACCTGATCCAGCGGCATACTTAGTGCGATGTGCCGGCTGGGATCAGGTGAGCACTCTGCAGCCAATCAGGGGAGGGGAAACTCATTCATGAGTTTGATAGTAAAGACTGTCAAACTCATGAAAAGTACAGGCGCCCAAAAGACTACTTTAACTTTAATTAAAATTTTAAAAAACATCCCAATAATTAACTATAAATAACTTTAAAAAACTATTTAAAACAATTAATAAAATTTTTGAAATTTTTTTTTCCCACGAATTTGGGTCTAAAAATAAACTTACCTTACTGTAAAGTCCTTAAAAACAATGAAGCTGTGGAAAAAAATGTAATAATTTTAAATATTAGACCACTTGCCTTCAAGAATCCACTGCTTACGCCTCCTTTTTTCATTTCCAAAAAGTTCAGTCCCTTGCACTCGCGCAAACCTGTCTAAACGAAGGAAATTCAACGCGTGCGCGCAGAGTCCTGCGCACACGCGTTGGACCTCTTAACCCCTTAGTTCGATGGAGAGGAAATGCCGGTTTCCCGCGCATGCGCTGTGCATGCTGGAATCCGGCACTTCCAACGGGCCCATGCATGAGTACACCGTCCGTACTCACGCGTTGGGACCGGAATTACTGGCCCAATATTGGAAAGTGTGAGGTTATGCACTTTGGCAGAAAAAATCAAAGAACAAGTTATTATCTAAATGGAGAGAAACTGCAAAGTGCTACAGTACAAAGGGATCTGGGGGTCCTGGTGCATGAAACACAAAAAGTTAGTATGCAGGTGCAGCAGGTGATCAGGAAGGCCAATGGAATCTTGGCTTTTATTGCAAGGGGGATGGAGTATAAAAACAGGGAAGTCTTGCTGCAGTTATCCAGGGTATTGGTGAGGCCACACCTGGAATACTGCGTGCAGTTTTGGTTTCCATATTTAAGAAAAGATATACTTGCTCTCGAGGCGATTCAGAGAAGGTTCACTCGGTTGATTCCGGAGATGAGGGGGTTGACGTATGAGGAAAGGTTGAGTAGGTTGGGCCTCTACTCATTGGAGTTCAGAAGAATGAGAGGCGATCTTATTGAAACATACAAGATTGTGAGGGGGCTTGATCGGGTGGATGCGGTGAGGATGTTTCCACTGATGGGTGAGACTAGAACTAGGGGGCATAATCTTAGAATAAGGGGCTGCCCTTTCAAAACTGAGATGAGGAGAAACTTCTTCACTCAGAGGGTAGTAAATCTATGGAATTTGCTACCCCAGAGAGCTGTGGAAGCTGCAACATTAAATAAATTTAAAACGGAGATAGACAGTTTCCTAGCAGATAAGGGAATTAGGGGTTACGGGGAGAGGACAGGGAAGTGGACGTGAGTCTAGATTCGGATCAGCCATGATCCTATTGAATGGCGGAGCAGGCCCGAGGGGCCGTATGGCCTACTCCTGCTCCTACTTCTTATGTTTTATGTTCTTATGTTTTCATTCCCTATTTTTCCTTTATGCCTCTTCATTGCTCCCCAAGAATGATCTGCATTCATCAGCCGCCAATTTTCACCTCTTTCCAGCTTTTCCAAGGATGTCCTAACCGTTATCTTTCTACCCCCTCCCCGCTTTTAGTTTTGTTCAGTTTCATTGAAGGGTTCACTTACCTTCCAGTCTCGCTACTACAGTAATGAAAGATCTCTACCTGACATGTTAACCTATCTTTCCTCTTTCTGGATGCTGGTCGATCTGCCTTGTATTTCTGGTGTTTCCTGCTTTTTATTTCAAATTTCCAGCATTTAGTTTTTTTTTATATGACTTTCTTATTGTATGTTCTCCTGTTTATTTTACCGTGCTTTCTCCCTTCAGCAGTCAGTCTTAGAAATGTCTTCCATTTTCAAGCTCCACCTTACCTTTCATATACTTCTCTCAATCTTTATTGAATCGTTCCCCCTCAGTCTGGTATTTTCTCTCCCACACTCCCCTCCCCTCTCCCAAAATCTTGGAAGCTCAAAGGAATTTCCCTTCTAATCAAACGTAGTGCCACAAAACTAAAATGGTCTGATCGCTGCTTATTGCCATGGCATTTGGCTGTCTAATGTTATTTGAATTCAGGATGAGACAGGAGTGGCTGGGATCTCATCAGAACACTGCTTGGCTCTGAATGCTCCACAATAATCATCACCACATCATTTCTGTACAAGGTTGTAAATGAATTGATAAGTTTTTAAGGCTGAAAGTCCACCGTTACCTCAGCCTTCCAAATGGAATGTAATTAAAACCAACACAAAACCCCTTCAACTTTAGCAACTTTCGACACGTCCATAGGCAGATCATTAAAGAACTATCAGTCCCCGACACTCTGAACGGTTTCACCAGCCAAAGGGCAATTATCCACCTGACTGATGCTGCTCAACTCAACTGTGTTCCACCCAAATTCATATTTTACAGCAAAGTAATGCTGCAGTCTTAACTGCCAGCTGACCTGAAAAGCCCTTTTAACTCAGATACAGTGAGCAAGTAGCGATGTTCCCGAGTTGCAGGCAAGCTTTCAGCACTCCCGCCCGAGTCAGAAGGTTGCGAGTCCAAACCCCACTGAAGCAAATAATCTTGCCCATCATTTCAGTACAGTACTGAGGGAGTGCTATGCTGTCACAAGAGCTGCTTTCTGGATGTGGCATTTAAAACCGAGACCCCACCTGCCTGTTCTGGTGGCTGTAAAAGATCCCGTGGCACTATTCAAAGAGAAGCAGCGAGTTTCCCTGGTGTGCTGGCTAACATTTCCCTCTCTGTATCTGTGAGCAATGTAGCACAGTTATTGACGACCCGGTAAAAAATGAGAGAAGGGAGCAGTACCACTAAGATGGAGGGATGCGTCTGATGATTAAATGGCTCAGTTACACAAAACATGAGCCCATAGGACTTAAAAGGGAAGTCTGGGGTGGCTATTCAGTACAAGTTTGAAAAAAAAAATTACCCATCACAAACCCGTTTGAAGAATATTAGCGCTGTCGTTAACTTTCCCTCACTTCAAGTCTCCACTTGAACCCTCAGCTGCACGGCTAGCGCAGGCTACAGGGAAGGCCAAGCGCATCTCCGCTTACTTATAGGGCTGCAGATGAGTCTGGAGAGAACACCGCTGGGTATGGCAACCCACTCAGCCAGGATGTAGTGGCCTGGCACTGATGCTGAACTTGTGAAGTGGTACAAATCGGGCAAGGGTTAACCAAGTCCGGAATGAAGTGGAGTGAAACCCCTGCCTCCAGCGATCACAATCTCAAGTTATGCGAGGCCAGATCCAGGTTAGATGACTGGAGGTGGTTCTTTTCCCAGAGATTAATGGATTTGTGGAACAGGCTGCTGTTTCGTGCGGTGAACGCTGATCCGCTGAATTCCGTCAAGCCAGAGCTGGGGTGGAGATCACCTCATACAAGAGCTAGGTACCGTTAACATTAATCAGGACCAGAGTCGTCTCCTGGACTCGTTTCGATCACCTAATGGGGTCAGAAAGAAATTTTTGAGATTTTCTCCCCCTTCATTGGCCTGGGTTTTTAAAATCTAGTTTTATCGCCCTGGCGATCACGTAGTTTTCGGGTGGGGAGTGTATATACTGTGATGCACAAGGTATCGCAGTTGTATGGGACAGGCTGGATGGACCAGAGGTTCTTTTCCTGTCCGTCATTCTTCGTATGACAACCAAGTTAGTGAATGGAGCCTCCCTGACTTGGGCTGGCAATTCACATCACTGCCGTAGTTCCAGGTGTAAATGGGGATCTGAAATCAATATCCCCGCTAAGGTGCACGCACGTGGCTGCGCAGTAGTGTGCAAGGTCCCGCACAGGCCGCTCACCGGCTTTCATATCGTGAATACCGCGCATATGCAGCAATTTAAAGGGACTGCACATTAAAAGATACAGGCTAAGCGGAACAAAGCACAGCTTACAGGGATCATTGTCTGGAATGGTGGCTCTCCGAGGGAGCGCTCCATTAAAAAAAATAGCCAGACAGCTAGGAGTGCACTTCCAGTCAAAGAGTTTTATCACCCTTTAAAAGGATTATGTTAGCCACCCAGATCGTACAGCAACTTCGAACAGGACCCCCACAGGTCTAGAGGAACCAAGTGAGAAGCAGACAGATGCAGTTAGTTGTCTGACTCTTCTCTTAGGCAGTCCCTCGGAACCGAGGATGACTTGCTTCCACGTTAAAAATAAACTCTCAGGTGACTGATTAGTCCAATGTGGGACCCACAGTCTCTGTCACAGGTGGGGCAGATGGTGGTTGAAGGGGCGGGTCGGTGGGGTGCTTGGGTTGACGTGCGCTTCTTGCGCTTGGCTTCCGCTTTCTCCCGGCGAAGAGACTCGAGGTGTTCGGCGCCTTCCCGGATGCTTCTCTTCCACTTTGTGCGGTCTTGGGCCAGGGATTCCCAGGTGTCGGTGGGGATGTTGCACTTTTTCCAAGGAGGCTTTGAGGGTGTCCTTGAAGCGTTTCCTCTGCCCACCTGGGGCTCTCTTGCCGTGTCAGAGCTGAGTGCTTGTTTTTGGAGTCTCGTATCGGGCATGCGGACAATGTGACCCATCCATCAGAACTGATCAAGCTTGGTCAAAGCTTCGATGCTGGGGATGTTGGCATGAGCGAGAACACTGAGGTTGGTGCGCCTATCCTGCCAATGGATTTGCAGGATCTTGCGGAGGCAGCGTTGGTGGTACCTCTCCAGTGCTTTGAGGTGCCTGCTGTGCATGGCCCATGTCTCTGAGGCATACAGGAGGGCGGGTATCACTGCTGCTCTGTAGACCATGAGCTTAGTGCCGGGTTTGAGGTCCTGGTCTTCAAACACTCTCTTCCTCAGGCGACCGAAGGCTACACTGGCACACTGAAGGCGGTGTTGGACTTCGTCATCGACGTCTGCCCTTGTTGACAGTAGGCTCCCGAGGTATGGAAAGTTTCTACAATGCCAGGAACATCATACTAATGTAGGACTGTATAAAGCTCAAGGTCTGAGCCAGAACTTTAGTTCAACTGATTTTATTTGCCTCATTCAGAGGATTAAAGCATTTTACAAGCATTTCTGTGATGATCTGTGATAAATTCATTCAAGTCTGACAAGAAACCCCAGCTGCCGTAAATAATTACATTTAAAATCCAATGTAGAGTCTAGTTACTCGCAAAGGCATCCAATAACCATTGGCTGATTAGGAAATATATCCAACAAAAACATCCTCTCAGTATTATCAGAACAGACATGCAAAGCCCATCAGTAAAAAAAAATCATTGCCCATTGCTGTACATGATTTAAATGTCATCACTAAAAATTGGAAATGACATTTAAACAGTACTTGCCTCGAACCTGAGTGAATTCAGACCCAAAGACGTTGAAATTGCAGAACATATTTTCCTTTTCCTCAAATGGGAACCCGGCTTTTAAAAGAACAAATCTCTCTCGTTAGGCGTTAGGTGGATTTTCTCAGAGGTATCGAAATGTATTTATTTTCTCCTCAGGCTGCTGTGGCCATCCACCAACCTCAGTCCAAAGGGATAAAAAGCACTCCAGGTCACTGCCAATGCCACTTCTTTCAGTTGATTTTGTTTGTGCTCATGCTGTAAAATGGAATATTTTTTTTCAGGCACACTGCGACAATGTCAAACTCTTCTGGGTCAGGAGGGTTTTACATCAACAACATGCATTTATATAGCACCTTTAACATAGTAAAACGACCCAAGGTGCTTCACAGAAGCGTTATCAAACAAAAATTTGATGCCACGCCACATAAGGAAATAATAGGATCGGTGACCAAAAGCTTGGTCCAAGAAGTAGTTTTTAAGGAAGGAATTCCAGAACTCAGGGCTTAGACAGCCGAAGCACAGCCACCAATGGCCTTAAGGTCTAAACATGGTCAAAGAAGCTGAATTCTAGAGGTGAGGCGAGAGTGACTGCCCTGGGCATCAAGGCAGCATTTGACTGAGTGTGGCATCAAGGGGCCCTAGTAAAACTAAAGTCAATGGGAATCGGAGGGGGAAAACTCTCCACTGGCTGGAGTTATACCTAGCACAAAGGATAGCCTTCCGGACTCAATATCGAGTTCAACAATTTCAGATCATAACCTCGGCCCCTTTTACCTTTGGTTTATGCCCTTCCCCCCTTTTTTCTCTCCCACATGGCAGCTGTCTCTCATTCTGCCAGCGCATTTCACACCTAATCTAGAGCCGTCTTTTGTCTCTTTACTTGTCCTATTACCATCTCGTCTCATCTTGAATACCTCTTAATGTCTCTTCACTTCCCTTTTTTCTTTCATCCCCTCCCCCATTTCCCAGCCCCCAAACTGGCCTTTTAATCCGTTTCATTTCCTGCGTTTTTTCTCAGGCCCGATGAAGGATTTCGACCTGAAACGCTGACTCTATTTCTCTCTCCACGGTTGTTGCCTGGCCTGCTGAGTTTTTCCAGCATTTTCTGTTGTTATTTCGGATTTCCAGCATTCGCAGTATTTTGCTATCGTACTAGCACAAAGGAAGATGATTGTGGTGGTTGAAGGTCAATCATCAAGTGAGGACAAGGGCCTTGAAGTCAATTTGGCAGTCAGAGTCGATGGCGCTCGGCAAGGATTGGGTTGCTGGAAATGCAGGACTTTGTGCAGTTGAAAATGGAGGTGCAGCATTCTGAATGAGTTGTAGTTTTAAAACAGTGAAGGCAAGGAGGCTGGCTAGTAAAGCTTTATAGAAACTATAAACACCGAGCTGATATAGATGTGGATTCAAATTTTGATGGTGGGGGTGGATGAAGAGGCTGTCAAGAATTTTGGGCCTGCCTTAAATATTCTCTCAGGTTCAACAATGCTGATAACTCTTCTAAGAGGACCTCAGATACCTTATGTTCAGGAGACTGCCTTCCGCTCAATATTGCCTGGGTGGCAGGTTGAACTGTAGGGCTGACAATTAAACCACTCAGTGCCTTCCGAAGAGTGGACCCTGAAAAGATAACTCCATGTTGTGTATACAAGAACACCATCTCAAGTGTGAATGCTCACTGGAAATGTCTGAAACCAGATGATGCGTCAGCTATTGTCTCAGATTGTTATGGGTGACAGCTTCAATGGCTGGCTCATTAACTCCAGGTTGAGCTCATTAACAATTCCATCTTTGCACCACTTATGTGTCAAAGTGACAAAAAGGATGCTGGGCCTTTGAGAATTAACCCTTAAATCCCTAAGCCCGAGTTTATATCAGAAACATGTTATAGCTTAAACTGAAAATCCCTACTAGATTAAATAGCCAATAACGGAGACAAAACAGACTTATTACTCAAAGCCTGTAATAGGCTATCAAATGGGCAATGTGCCATGGTGTTGTTATGTTTTAAATAGGGACGAGAATTCCAGAGACTTGAGCACAAAATCTAGGATGACACTTTAGTGCAGTACTGAGGGAGAGCTGCACTGTCAGAGGTGCCATCTTTCGGACAAGACGTTAAACCGAGGTCCCGTCTGCCTTCTTGGGTGGATGTAAAAGATTCCACGGCACTATTTTGAAGGGGAGGAGGGGAGTTCTCCCTGGTGTCCTAAATATTTATCTCTTAACCAACATCACTAAAAAACAGATTACCTGGTCATGATTACATTGCTGGATTAATTAGCAATCTTGTTGTGCGAGGCCCCTTGGGTCAGAGCGATCATAATATGATAGAATTCTTCATTAAGATGGAGAGTGAAGTAGTTGACTCAGAGACTAGGGTCCTGAATTTAAATAAAGGAAACTACGATTGTATGAGGCGCGAGTTGGGTAGGATTGATTGGGGAATGTTACTCAAAGGGTTGACGGTGGATAGGCAATGGCAAACATTCAAAGATCGCATGGATGAACTACAGAATTTGTTCATCCCAGTTTGGCATAAAAACAAAACAAAAAAGGTGACTCAACCGTGGCTAACAAGGGAAATTAGGGATAGCATAAGATCCAAGGAGAGGACATATAAATTGGCCAGAAAAAGCAGTAAACCTGAGGATTGGGAGCTGTTTAGGATTCAACAAAGGAGGACAAAGGGATTAATTAAGAAGGGGAAAATAGAGTGAGAGTAAACTTGCAGGGAACATAAAAAGTGACTATAAAAGCTTTTATAGATATGTGAAGAGAAAAAGATTGGTGAAGTCAAGCGTAGGTCCCTTGCAGTCAGAATCAGGGGAATTTATAATGCGGAACAAAGAAATGGCTGACCAATTAAATACATACTTTGGTTCTGTCTTCACAAAGGAGGACACAAATAACCTCCCAGAGATGTCAGGGAACATAGGGTCTAATGAGAGGGAGGAACTGAAAGAAATCAGTATTTGTAGGGAAATGGTGTTAGGGAAATTGACGGGATTGAAGGCCGATAAATCCCCAGGGCCTGATAATCTACATCCTAGGGTACTTAAGGAAGTGGCCCTAGAAATAGTAGATGCATTGCTGGTCATCTTCTAAAATTCGATAGACTCTGGAACAGTACCCATGGATTGGAGGGTAGCTAATGTTACCCCACTATTCAAAAAAGGTGATAGAGAGAAAATGGGGAATTACAGACCGGTAAGCCTGACATCGGTAGTGGGGAAAATGCTAGAGTCCATTATAAAAGATGTAAAAGCAGAGCACTTGGAAAACAGTGACAGGATCGGACAAAGTCAACATGGATTTACAAAAGGTAAATCGTGCTTGACTAATCTACTGGAATTTTTTGAGGATGTAACTGGTAAAATAGGTAAGGGAGAACCAGGGGATGTGGTGTATTTGGACTTTCAGAAGGCTTTCGATAAGGTCCCGCATAAGAGATTAGCGTGTAAAGTTAAGGCACATGAGATTGGGGGCAAGGTATTGACTTGGATAGAGATCTGGTTGGCAGACAGAAAGCAAAGAGTTGGATTAAATGGGTCTTTTTCCGAGTGGCAGGCAGTGACTAGTGGGGTACCGCAGGGATCGGTCCGAGGACCCCAGCTATTCACAATATATATTAATGATCTAGACAAGGGAACTAGATGTTATATCTCCAAGTTTGCAGACGACACAAAGCTGGGTGGGCGTGTATGCTGTGAGGAGGATGCCGAGAAACTCCAGTATGATTTGGACAGGTTGGGTGATTGGGCAGAAGCATGGCAGATGCAATATAACGTGGATAAATGCGAGGTTATCCACTTTGGTGTCAAAAACAGGAAGGCAGATTATTATCTGAATGGCAATAGATTGGGAGAAGGGGAAGTGCAATGAGACCTGGGTGTCCTTGTGCACCAGTCGCTGAAGGTAAGCATGCAGGTGCAGCAGGCGGTTAAGAAGGCAAATGGTATGTTGGCCTTTGTAGCGAGAGGGTTCAAGTACAGGAACAAGGATGTCTTGCTGCAGTTGTACAGGGCCTTGGTGAGACCACACCTTGAGTATTGTGTGCAGTTTTGATCGCCTTATCTGAGGAAGTATGTTCTTGCCGTGGAGGGAGTGCAGCGAAGATTCACCAGGCTGATACCTGGGATGGCAGGTGGAGAGATTGGGTCGATTGGGCTTATACTCGCTGGAGTTTAGAAGAGTGAGAGGGGATCTCATTGAAACTTATAAAATTCTAACAGGACTAGACAGCCTTGATGCAGGAAGGATGTTCCCGATGGCCAGGGTGTCTAGAACCAGGGGTCACAGTCTAAGGATAAGGGGTAAGCCATTTAGGACAGAGATGAGGAGGAATTTCTTCACCCGGAGAGTGGTGAACCTGTGGAATTCTCTACCACAGAAGGCAGTAGAGGCCAGTTCATTAAATATATTGAAGACAGAGTTAGATATATTTCTTAAGGCTAAAGGGATCAAGGGATATGGGGAGAAAGCAGGGACAGGGTACTCAATTTGGATGATCAGCCATGATCTCATTGAATGGCGGAGCAGGCTCGAGGAACCGAATGGCCTACTCCTGCTCCTATCTTCTATGTATCTATGTACCTATGTATCTATGGTTGTGGGAGCTTGCTGTGTGCAAATTAGCTGCCATGTTTCCTACATTGCAACAGTGACTACATTTCAAAATTGGCTGTGAAGCGCCTTAGGACATTGAGGTTGCGAAAGGTGCTAAAGAAATGCAAGTTCTTTCTTTCTCCCTTTAAATAAAGCCAGTGGTGACTGAAAAATGCTCAATGTTTAGCTTACAACAAATGCCAAATAACAGGTGACAATGCAAGAGGAGTTCTCCAGTAGGATGGCCCAACTCAGGGCCTCCAACCAGCTTACTGCCTGCGTGCAACTAAATTTTTCCACTGTCAATAGAACGGAGAAATAAAAAGTGGACACTTTGGAATATTTAAAGGCTACATAAAAGCAAGATGAAGTAAATACACTTGCCACTGACAAGTCTGCTTAAATTGACAAATGCTTGCAAAAAAGAAGATTCTTCTGCACGGATAGGCAAGAAATAAATGCCATTAATTCCAGCTGACTTGGGGACATCGTAAAGCAATTACAGCAATGGATCCAGTGAACAGATGGTGCTAGCTGCTTTTGCAATCAGTACTCACAGATAGTGAGTGGAGGTGGAGGTGACCCAGCCAATGATGGGATTATAGAATCATAGAAGATAGGAGCAGGAGTAAGCCATTCGGCCCCTTGAGCCTGTTCCGCCATTTAATGAGATCATGGCTGATCATCCAAATTCAGTACCCGGTCCCTGCTTTCTCCCCATATCCCTTTAGCCTTAAGAAATATATCTAACTCCTTCTTGAATATATTTAATGAATTGGCCTTAACTGCCTTGTGTGGTAGAGAATTCCACAGGTTCACCACTCTCTGGGTGAAGATAATCAAGTGATGCTAACTGACGAACACACAGTTGGTGAAGCAGGGAAGTCAGTTACAGTCAGCCTCAGCAAGAGATAGTTATAGCTCGAAGTTGGCAGGACACATTGTACTTGTACGTTTTCAATTAATATGATTCCTTTGAGCAAAAATATCCCCAGGTACCTGCGGTAGGGAAGATCAGAGAAATGGTGTTCCTATAAGATATTTTGATGGCCAGTTCTCCTGACTCACGACCGTTCCCATACCCCTGCGCTACTCCCTCCGTTCTTTCACTTAAGTGAGTGGGATAGTGGGATTTTTTTTTTGGGGGGGGGGGGTGGGTGGGGGAAGAGAAGAGCGGCTTGAAATATTAATTTAAAAAAAAATTCTCATATTAGATTGGGGACCAAGGCAATGGTGCTTAGTATGTGGAGATTGTAGATTATGTCACTGAATTCAGCTGGTACTTTCAGTGGAGCTCCAGCACTGTGTTAACTTGCTCCTCAAAGACAGTTTTCCTTTAATGAAAAATGAAGGACACTTTGCAGACCAGGGATCTACAGACATATGTCTGTGAAACAACTCTTGTACAGGGCATCACTTCACATTACTTGCTCTACTACAGAGAGGAAGCTTTGCATAATTTATGTACATCTATCAGCATTTCTCTGTTGCGTCCTACTGCCCACTTTATATTCGCCCCCCCCCCCCCCAACACCCCCGTGACATCAAAGACAGGAGATTTTACCCACAACCTACTGTCCCCACTCAAGATGTCACAAGCACAGGACTTCATGATGTCACAGGGCAGCTGCACACAAAATGTCTGTCTCTAACTAGCAATTCTAAAGCATACAGCAGGGCAATGGAAACAGGATGCTGAGAAGTGTACAGATGCATCTCATTTAGGATTCAAGGGTACTTCAATGCAATGTAATTCCCTTTAAAGGTCTGCTATAGATAGTTCCTTGAAGGAGTCAAACGTCTTAGCCATGAGTTATACATTTAATATTGAATGGATTATGCGAGCTCGGGAGAGCATCTTCCTATTCTATAAGTCCATATATTTGGATTAATGCTCTCAATATTAAATCCATGACCAGGCAGAGCTTCAGAGACTTAGGCACCCTATATTAGGGTTAACTGGCCATCAGATATCTCAAATGACATTTGACCTAGTTCTTTCTAAATAAGTGGGATCATGTGCATAGGTCATAAGAACGTAAGAAATAGGAGTAGGCCATTCAGCCCTTCGAGCCTGCTCCTCCATTCAACAAGATCATGGCTGATCTTCGACCTCAACTCCGCCTTCTCACACTATCCCCATATCCCTTGATTCCCTTAGTATCCAAAAATCTATCGATCTCTGGTCTTGAATATACTCAACGGCTGAGCATCCACAGCTCTCTGGGGTAGAGAATTCCAAAGATTCATTTGAGTGAATAAATTTCTCCTCAGCTCAGTCCTAAATGGCTGACCCCTTATTCTGAGACTGTGACCCTCTAGTTCTAGACTCCCCAGCCAGGGGAAACATCCTCCCAGCATCTACCCTGTAGGTCAACGCCATTTTCTCTAAAATTTAGACATTGTAAAAGGCGAAACTTTAAAACATTTTTAGAAGTATGTTGGTGGAGCTGATCTGTGTCTTGGTCCATCCGTCAGACAGTATTTACCAGTAGAGTTACCTTCTCTTCAGTGTTTAGAAATGCCTGCAGCAGAATAGCTTTGAGACAACCTGCTTAAAGATTTATAAATCAGAAAAACACAGTTAAACTACCTAAAAGACCTACCTGGGGAGACCTGACCGTACATGAAGTCCATCCACATTCTGACTGACCACGTACTTCACCAGGCCGATCCTCTGAAGTGCCACCAGTGCCATGTGGGTCTTGGAAGGCCTGGCTGCCTCGAAGGTGGTGTCAAACTTGGGCTCCAGGCCCCGTTCCTCCATCGTCCACACGCCACGTGGTCCCCTGTCAACATCACCATTTAACGGTTTTACAAATTGGGCTGGCAAGCCTTCATTCTGAGGCTGCTCGCTGGGATTCCAGCTGTGGCTTTCACAGTGGTACAAGCACTGCACTGTGATTCACCTGAAACATGGTGCCACCACATCAGCTGTGCGACCCATCATTCTGCATCACACAACCCTTGGCTTATCCATCGAATTTTATTGGAAGCGCTGCCAGATGACATTTGCTCCAATGGCAAATGCGACATTGGTTCTGGGCATTCGATATAGCCATTACACTGGACCCAATGCAGTGCGCCACCCAGGTAGGGGTCATCCCTACTGCCAGGCTTAGGAGTGGCAGTCCGCTGGCAGGGCTACATTCAAATCAAAGTCTAAACCTGCCAACAGCTGACCGCTTCCAAACGTGCCAGCAGGGATGACCCCTACCAGGGTGGCACTCTCCCAGATTTGCAGTGCGATGGCTGCACTCTGATAGCTACATTGTACCGAAGGCCCAGAATCAATTTTGTATCACAAGGCACAGCAACAATGCCATTTACACTTGCCTACCAGCACTAATCCACTCCTCGGGCTGGCCACGAGAACATTGGAATCGTCAAGTCTGGAGATAACAAAAGCACAGATGAGGGCTTCAGGAGCAGATGGGCAGAGGCGGGTGACATTAGAGGTGGAAGTAGGCGGTCTTTGTGGTGGAAGGGGGAGGGAGGCCCGAAAACATAGGCTTTGGTCTTCAATGCTTAACTGGAGGAAAATGCAGCTGATGTCAGAGAAGCAATCTGACAGCAGAGGCAGTAGATGGATCGAGAGGGGTGGTGGAGAGGTAGAGCTGGGGATCATCAGCGTTTATGTGGAAGCTGACCCCATGTCTTTGGATGATGTCGCCATGGGGCAGCATGTAGTTAAGGAAGAGGAAGGGGGGGAAGGTTAGATCCTGGGGGGAGTTGAGGTAACAGTGCCGTGGTGGGAGAGAAGTCATTGCTGGCGATGCTCTGGGTACGAATGGGTAGGTAAGAGTGGAAGCAATAAGGGGGCAATACCAATAAGATCACATTGGAGCACAATTTCATCCTGAGCTGCTGCCAAGATCTTAAGTTTCTTCACTGGAGGATGAATGCTATTTTGGCAAGATACTGAGAACATTAGCGCCCAGAGGGAGGGGTCACAAGGAGCACCCTGCCACCCATTGGGCAAATTTAACAAGGCTCTGCATTTCATATTCTACAGGGCTGTCGTATGAGGAGAGATTAGGTCGACTCGGCCTGTATTCACTAGAGTTTAGAAGAATGAGAGGGGATCTCATTGAAATGTATAAAATTCTGACAGGGCTAGACAGACTGGATGCAGGGAGCATGTTTCCCCTGGCTGGGGGTCTAGAATGAGGGGTCACAGTCTCAGGATACGGGGTAGGACATTTAGGAGTGAGATGAGGAGAAATTTCTTCACTCAGAGGGTGGTGAACCCGTGGAATTCTCCACCACAGAAGGCTGTGGAGGCCAAGTCACTGAATATATTTAAGGAGATAGATAGATTTCTAGACACAAAAGGCATCAAGGGGTATGGGGAGAGAGCGGGAATATGGTATTGAGATAGAGGATCAGCCATGATCATATTGAATGGTGGAGCAGGCTCGAAGGGCCGAATGGTCTACTCCTGCTTTTCTATGATTCTACTTCCCCGCGTTTTAAAGGTGGCATTTTGCAACCATTAATTTACTGGCTAGTTTCCACTATGTTCCGGTGTGTTTTCGGGAGGTATTTCAATGTGTTGCCACTCTGATCTTCACAGCTTGCGACCTAGAACGGAGCAGAGGGGATATTTGTCGCTGGCTGTTTGATGATGGTCAGGAGATTGCACGAACTATCTTGAGACATTGCACTGCCATGCCTCAACACCACCACCTGCAGGCACTTGGAGAGAACTACTGCTGCGTCACGGGGAACAGAACAAGTGAGGTGCAGAATTCGGATTTCTTTCTAATGTGCTGTCGACAATCTGAAAATAATCAGCTCCTCCCTTCAAACTTGCATCAAACCTGTAAATGCGACAGGATTCAAGTAACTGCAGGTTCTGACAGAAAGCGGACCCCAAGCAATCTATCATACAATACACATGACCGAATGACTGGGTAGAAGTCCTGTTGATCCCCACTGATTGTTGGTTATTTAAGCAACGTGACCAGTTGTTATTAAGGACAAACCCATAGGATATTCACCATTCTCTGTACCAGACGGCAAAGTGAAAGTTAATGAGGACAAGTGATTAGGACCATTAGGGTTTTCTTAAACAACTTGCATTTATATAGCACCCTGAACATAGAAAACCACCCAAGGCGCTTCAGAGGCATAATCACCGAGTCAAAGGAGATATCGGGAGGGCTGACTAAAAGCTTGGTGAAAGAGGTTGGTTGTAGGGAGGGTCTTAAAGGAGAGGGGGGTGGAGAGGTTGAAGGAGGGAATTCCAGAGCGTAAGGCCTAGATGGCTGAAGGCATGGTCGTCAATGGTGTACCCAATTGCAGGGGGAATTCACAACAGATCAGAGGAAGAGAGTTTGGGGAGGGGTGGGGTAGGGGCTGGAGGAGATACAGAGATTGGGAGGGGCGAGGCCAGGAAGGAATTTAAGTAATAATAGAATTACATCAAAATTACAGCACAGAAACAGGCTTTTCAGCCCAACAGGTCTGTGCCGGTGTTTATCCTCCACATGAGCCTCCTCCCACCTTATTTCATTTAACCCGATCACTATAACCCTCTATTCATTGCCTGGCCTGCTGAGTTTTTCCAGCATTTTCTGTTGTTACCCTCTATTCCTTTCTCCCTCATATGTTTTTCTATCTTCCCCTTAAAGGCATCTATACTATTCACCTCAACTACTCCTTATGGTAGCGAGTTCCACATTCTAACCACTCGCTGGGTAAAGAAGCGATTATCTTATATTTATGACGCCTAGTTTTGGACTCTCCCACAAGTGGAAATATAAAACAAAACATTTTTTTGAATTAATTAAAAAATATATTTTATGACTGTGTTTATATTTTAGGTGGAGTGGTAAGACTTTAAGGGGCTGTAATATAAACAGGATCCATGCCACATGAAGACTGTCAGTGAGTCAACAGGACAGCACCATTTAGATCAAGCGTTCCAGATACACCAGGAAGATCAACGGGACATCCAGACGCCGGGCACTGCTCTGGACCAGGCCAGTGGAGCCAAGGCACTGTACCTGAAGTCAGGGATTCCCGAGGACGTACTGATCCCGGCTCCAGTGTGCACCACCACGTACGAGGCATTCCGTACCAGGTCCGCCAATTCCACCACCTTCCTCTCCAGTTCCTCAGGGGGATCAAAACTCTGCAACACAACAGAACGGAAATTGGTTTCAATTCAAAACTCAACGGAGTGGTTAGGAACAGGTTCCTGGAGTTTTCTGCCGCCCCAGGTCCTTGTAAAGTTAAAACTAAACGTGAAGTGTCAGCTTGGCTCAGTCGGCAGCATTCTCACCCTAGTCCGAATGACGTGTACAAGCCTCACTCTGGCACTTGAGCGCACAATCTGGGCTGACACTTCAGTACAGTGAGGAGGGGGGACGTGCCCTCTTTCCAGATAAAATGTTAAACCTGTCTACCTGCTTAACAAGTACCATTTGAGGAAGACCAGAGGAGTTCTCCCAGTGACCTGGTCAACATTGTGGGACCTTGCTCTGCGTACACTGGTTGCTGTGTCTGCCCATATAACAGTGACTACACTTCAGTAGTAGTTCATTGGTTGCAAAGCATTTTGCGCCATCCTGAATCTGTGAAAGGTATTAAATAAAGTTCTTTATTTAAATAGTTTGCAAACAACCGATCAGCACACGTTCACCATTTCCAAATCCTGAAACATGAGGAAACAGACTCATTATTCGAAGCATGCTGCAACAGAAGGTGGTTAACACAATGTCCCTTCACCGTACGAGATGGGACCAAATTCATCAGCAGGTGGATGGGATCAGTCTCCTCTCCCACTGTCTGCAAAGAGTCTACACAAAATTAGCTTTGGCTGCACGTTCTTAGCAGACCATAAGATTTTAAACTGGGGCTCTGACTGTAGAGGTTCTCTGAGCTCATCAGATGCACATTCGAACAGTTTCGATATGTGTTGACTCACCAGCATGTTATCTCTGTTGAATGTGATCACTTTGGATGCTTCAAGGGGAAAGGAAAAACATGCATTTATATAGTGCCTTACACAACGTCCTAAAGCGCTTCACAATGAAATAGTTTTGACGTTTAGTCACTGTTATAATGTAGGCAAACACAGTAGTCAATATCCGCACAGCAAGCTCCCACATACAGCAATGAGGTAAACAACCAGATAATCTGTTTTAGTGATGGAGCTTGAGTGATAAATATTGGCCAGAACATCAGGAGAATTCCCCTGCTTTTCTTCAAAATAGTGCCATGTGTCATCACAGTTAGTGTGTAGGTAAACAAGTGAAGGGGGAGTAGAGGATGAGGGGGAGAGACGTGCCTCTCAGAAGAGTCCAGAGAAACGAGTGTGTGCCAAGGTCGACTGATCATTGTCATGGATGGATCTGCAGACCCGAGTGGGCAACTAGATGGTCAAGAAAGTAGGCACAAGATCGGGGTGGGGGCAGTTTAAGGGGGCTTCACACGCGGGGTGACAGTGGGGCGTTTGGGATCACGGAGTTAGCGCTGTTCAGTGTAGGTATCCATGTGGGTGTGGGTTGAGAATTACAGGTAGGGAGGCTAATTATTCATAAGAGATTTTAATGACTTCATATTACTTATCATCTTGATTTACCAATACAGGAAACTCTTTGGTATCCGGCACCAGCAGGACCGGGATGGTGCCGGTTGATTAAAAATTCCGGATAACGGAGAGGTATATCTACCGAGGCTATTTTTAACAAAAATTAAAAAAATCAAGAAATGTGCAGTATAATTGGGTACTCACCTACAGAATGTTGTGTTAAATGGATGGTGGAAGACTCCTGTTAGTGAGGTGTTCGGATCGGAAGAGACTTCGACAGCGCCAAGAAGCCGAGTAGTGGCAGTTTGGAGAACTACCCCCACTGACTAACTCGGCCACCGCGGGAGACTCGAACTTGGCAACATTTTCAGTTATTGAGGTGTTGTTTTCAGCATGTGAATTTTGCCGGTTATTAGAGAATTCTGGATATTTAGGTGCCGTTTAAACGAGTTTCCTGTACACACATGGCTGCTGGCGAAGTACAGCTCAACAGCAACACTCGGGGGCCATAGCCTGCAACTGCATGCAGCTTCAACCAGGCTTTTTGGTACCAATTCTCAGAAGGCAATGAGACATCAGTTTTAGCAGCTAATGTTTTGTGACAATTAACATTGAAAAACCCTACCACAGCACTACCTAAAGGCATAACTTGTACTGCAGGTAAATGCTGACACTTTTATATTGCATTTTTGAATTGAGAGAACGGCCTGGAAATTGGGGTCGGAGGCTTGCCGCTGGTGTACGTCTCTGAACCGAAAGAAAAGTACGAACTTACCTTGTGTCTCCGGAGCTTTGGACTGTTGCGGTCCTGGGCCTGCAGGCGTTCACCTGCGTAAAGGCCCACGGATCCCAGGAGCGCACGAGGTGCGCAAGCGCCCCTGGGATTACGTGGGCCAGGCCAACCAATCAAAAAGAGGGATTCCTATGATGTTTATGGGGATTCCATTTACGCACGGAATAGAAATCACCGAATAAATAAAATTTCACACCACTTAAATAAACATTAATGATCACAGGTTCAAAATTAATGAAAAGGCCCTTTAATTAAACATTTTAAATAAAAATTTAATATTTAAAAAAATAAATGTAAACATTTTAAAATGGGACAAAATTTACCTGAACTAATCTTAAATGTAAGTGAATGTTTAAATCATTAAAAAAAAATTATTTCAACCCTTACGCTGGTAAAAGGCCTTATGCCAGCTTTTACCCGGCGTGAGGGTTTGGTGGGTATTCGCTGGGCAGTAATTGATCAAATAGCCCCACTCTGCACCAGCGATGGTGAATTTGTAGCGGATGCGGTGGATCTGCCCAAGCGAAAGTTGCAGGGCCTTTCTGAAGGCTTTCCGTAAAGTCCGGGTCATTTATGCCACCAATCTTTCCTCTAATTGTTTTGTGGGCCGCGCAGCCCCGGCTATTCAAAATTCCCTGCATGCGCGGTTTCTCAATTTAAAAGCCGGCTCACTGGCTGCGCGGGACCTGCAGAGCACTGCGCGGGACCTGCAGAGCGCTGCGCGGGAACTGAAGAGCGCTGCGCGGGAACTGAAGAGCGCTGCATGTCACATGACTTTTCAATGCGTTTTGAAATGGAATGCTATAATCCAATCAATTCAATTCAATTCAATTCGCTTTATTGGCATGATGACGTTACATCTTATGTTGCCAAAGCATCGAAAAACATTCATGTTTGTACACAAAAATACAGATCTATCCATACAGAGTATAAAGATATATCCCTGAGTGTATAAATATACTTTCATATAATTTGTATATACTCTTTTCTTATATTTAGTGGTTGTCCCTCTGTTTATGGCAAGCTGTAACATAGTGTGCCGCTAGTGTTACACAATTTCTCTCTTCCCCTAGTAGGTATGGGAGTTTTTGGTCGTCCTTCAAATTTCTGAATTCCGGGCATATTTTTGTGAATTTTGGGTAGAAATTCTCCCTTATGCCCTGATATTTTCGACAAGCTGTGAGGAAGTGCATCTCTGTCTCCACCACTCCCTGACTGCAGTGAGAGCATATCCTGTCCTCTCTTTGTAGCCGGGTCTGCCTGTGTCTACCTTTTTCGATCGCCAGGCTATGTTCACTAAGTCTGTACATTGTCAAGGTTTTTCTCAGTTTGCTATCCTTTACCATGGTCAGGTAATCAGCCATGTTGTATTGTCTGTTTAGGGCCAAGTAGCAATTGAGTTTGCTTTGGGTTTTTGTTGTTTCTGCCCAATATGACAGATATTTTTCCTTTTGCTTAGCGACGATTGTGTTGGGTCGAATTCTTTGTGTTACGCTGTCACTGTCCTGGGGCTGGTTATTGTTAGTAGTGTTAGTAGTTACTTCACTGAGTCCCAGGACTAGTCGACAGGGTATTTTTCTTTATGGTCAGCTCTTGGCATTTCAGGGCTTCGTAATGATAGCATTGGGGGTTGCTCATTTCTAGGTGTTTCTAAAATTTGGTGGCTCTTTTTTGGATAGTGATTATTAATGGATATTGGCCTAGTTCTGCCCTGCATGCATTGTTTACGGTTTTCCTTTGAGTCCGGAGGATACTTTTACAGAATTCTGCATGTAGGATCTCAATTGGGTGTTTGTCCCATTTTGCAAATTCTTGTTGTGTTAGCGGTCCCCACACTTCACTGCCATAGAGTGCAATTGGTTCAATTACTGATTTGAAAATTTTGAGCCAAATGCTAATTGGGATTTCTATTTGGATTGATTTTTTAATGGCATAGAAAGCCCTTCTTGCTTTCTCTTTCAGTTCATTCACAGCCAGTTTGAAATTTCCCATAGAACTGATTTTTAAGCCCAAGTATGTGTAGTTAGTGGTTTGTTCAATTTTGGTTGTTCCTAGTGTGAAATTTATTTTGGGTCCCTGATGTCTGGATTTTTGCTGGAACACAAGGACTTTGGTTTTTTGGGGATTTATTGTCAGGGCCCAAGTCTGGCAGTACGACTCCAGCAGATCCAGGTTCTGCTGTAGACCCTCCTTAGTTGGTGACAGCAGAACCAGGTCGTCTGCATAGAGGAGGAATTTAACCTTGGATTCATATAGGGTGAGGCCGGGTGCTGTAGATTGTTCAAGTAGTTTTGCCAATTCATTTATGTAAATATTAAAGAGTGTCGGTGAGATTGGCGAGCCCTGCGTCACCCCCCGCCCCTGTGGGAAGTATTTTGTTTGTTTGTCTCCAATTTTAACTGCACATTTGTTGTTTGTATACATTGATTTAATTACATCATATGTTTTCCCTCCTACCCCGCTTTCGATAAGTTTCAGGAATAAACCGTCGTGCCAGATGGAATCGAAAGCCTTCTGGAAATCTATAAAGCATGCGTAGATTTTGCTTTTGTTTTGATGAACGTGTTTGTCAATTAGGGTCTGTAGGGTGAAGATATGATCTGATGTTCTATAGTTTGGCAGGAATCCAATTTGGCTTTTACTCAAGACATTGTGCTCCTCAAGGAAGTTTATAAGTCTTTTGTTTATGATACTACAGAATACCTTCCCCAGGTTACTGTTTACACAGATGCCTCGACAGTTATTTGGGTCGACTTTGTCCCCACTTTTGTATATGGGTGTTATGAGTCCTTTGTTCCAGATATCAGGGAAGTAACTGACACTCAGAACCAATTTGAAGAGTTTTAGGATAGCCAGTTTCATTTTATCGTCTGTGTGTTTAATCATCTTGCTTAGTATGCCGTCTGCCCCGCAATCAGTGATTGTTTTATAGACACATTATATAAAAACCGTTATGACATGCTCTGTGGCTGTGACCACTGAGCATTATCCTTCCTCGACCGCTCCACAACCTTTGACATTAGGCCACACATAAAATTACATTGAGTTCTGACGAAGGGTCATCGACCTGAAACGTTAACTCTGTTTCTCTCTCCACGGATGCTGCCTGACCTGCCGAGTGTGTCCAGCACTTTGTTTTTATTTCAGATTTCCAACATCAGTATTTTGCTTTTGAAATGTCATTATCCTCCTCAGGTGCCTCTCTTCAATTGTGCAGCTCACTGTACCTCTGAGGTGTCAGCCGTGGCTCAGTGGGAGCACTCTCGCCTCAAGAGCCAGAACGTTGTGGGTTCCAGCCCCATTCCACAATTTGAGCACATAATCTCAGCTGAAACTGCAGTGCAGCACTCCCTCTGTACTGCACTCGGAGGTGCCGTCTGTTGGATGAGATGTTAAATCGAGGCCGCGTCTGCCCTCTCACGTGGGCGTAAAAGATTCCGTGGCACTATTCAAAGAGCAGGATAGTTCTCCAGGTGTTCTGGCCAATATTTATCACTCAGCCAACATCACTACAGTTTAATTGGATCTCATTGCTGTTTGTGGGAGCTTGCTGTGCGCAAGTTGGCTGATATGTTTCCTACATTCCAACAGTGACTACACTTCAAAATTACTTCATTGGCTGTAAAGCACTTTGGGATGTCCGGAGGTTGTGAAAGTCTTTCTTTCATAGAGTTATACAGCACAGAAAGAGGCCCTTCAGCCCATCGTGTCCGCGCCGGCCATGAAGCCCTGTCTAATCTAATCCCATTTTCCAGTACTTGGTCCGTAGCCTTGTATGCTATGGCGTTTCAAGTTCTCATCTAAATGCTTCTTGAATGTTGTGAGGGTTCCTGCCTCTACCACCCTTTCAGGCAGTGAGTTCTAGATTCCAACCACCCTCTGGGTGAAAAAGTTTTTCCTCAAATCCCCTCTAAACCTCCTGCCCCTTACCTTGAAACTATGCCCCCTGGTTATTGACCCCTCTACTAAGGGGAAAAGTTCCTTTCTATCTACTCTATCTATGCCCCACATAATTTTGTACACCTCAATCAGGTCCCCCCTCAGCCTTCTCTGCTCTAAGGAAAACAACCCCAGCTTGTCCAGTTTCTCTTCATATCTGAAGCATCCAGCCCAGGTAACATCCTGGTGAATCTCCTCTGCACCCTCTCCAATGCAATCACATCCTTCCTCTAGTGTGGCAACCAGAACTGCACACAGTATTCCAGCTGTGGCCTAACTAGTGTTTTGTACAGCTCCATCATAACCTCCCTGCTATTATATTCTATGCCTCGGCTAATGAAGGCAAGTATCCCATATGCCTTTTTAACCACCTTATCTACCTGTCCTGCTGCCTTCAGGGATCTATGTACATGCACACCAAGGTCCCTCTGATCCTCTGTCCTTCCGAGGGTCCTTCCATTCATTGTGTATTCCCTTGCCTTGTTAGTCCTCCCAAAATGCATCACCTCACACTTTTCAGGGTTAAATTCCATTTGCCACTGTTCTGCTCATCTGACCAACACGTCTATATCGTCCTGCAGCCTGAGGCTACACTATTTACCACTCCACCAATTTTCATGTCTTCTGTGAACTTAATGATCATACCTCCTACATTCATATCTAAATCATTAATGTACACCACAAACAGCAAAGAACCCAGCACTGATCCCTGTGGTACACCACCGGACACAGGCTTACAGTCACAAAAACAACCTTCGACCATCACCCTCTGCCTTCTGCCACTAAGCCAATTTTGGATCCAATGTGCCAAATTGCCCTGGATCCCATGGGCTCTTACCTTCTTGACCAGTCTCCCATGCAGGACTTTGTCAAAAGCCTTACTGAAGTCCATGTAGACTACATCAACTGCACTACCCTCATCCACGCACCTAGTCACCCCCTCGAAAAATTCAATCAAATTGGTTAAACATATCTCCCCCTGACAAAGCCATGCTGACTATCCTTGATTAATCCTTGCCCCTCCAAGTGGAGACTAATTCTGTCCCTCAGAATTTTTTCCAATAATTTCCCTACCACTGATGTTAGACTCACTGGCCTGTAATTCCCTGGTTTATCCCTACTACCCTTCTTGAATATTGGTACTACGTTAGCTGTCCTCCAGTCCTCTGGCACCTCCCCTGTGGCCAGAGAGGTTCTGAAAATTTGTGTCAGAGCCCCTGCAATCTCCTCCCCTGCCTCACACAGCAGCCTGGGATACATCTCGTCTGGGCCTGGGGATTTATCCACGTTTAAGCCTGCTAAAACCTCCTCCCTCAATATTAATTTGTTCAAGTATATCACAATCCCCCTGCCTGATTTCGATGCCTACATCGTCCTTCTCCATAGTGAACACAGATGCAAAATATTCATTTAAAATCTCACCTACATCTTCCGGCTCCACACACAGATTGCCACTTTGGTCCCTAATGGGCCCTACTCTTTCTCTGGTTATCCTCTTGCCCTTAATATACTTATATAAAACACCTTGGGATTTTCCTTTATTTTGCCCACCAGTGTTTTTTCAAGCCCCCTCTTCGCTCTCCTAATTTCTTTAAGTACCCCCCTGCACTTTCTATACTCCTCTAGGGCTTCCATGGTTTTTAGTCCTTTGTATCTGCCAAAAGCCTCCCTTTTTTTCCTAATCCATTCTTGTATACCCCTTGACATCCATGGTTCCCTGGGCTTATTGGTCCCACCCTTGACCTTTACGGGAACATGTTGGCGTTGTACTCTATTTCCTTTCTGAAAGACTCCCACTGCTCTTATGTGGATTTTGCTACAAGTAGCTGATCCCTGTCCACTTTGGCCAGATCCTGCCTTATCATATTAAAATCAGCCTTCCCCCAATTTCGAACCTTTATTTCCGGTCCATCTTTGTCCTTTTCCATGACTACCTTAAATCTCACCAAATTATGGTCACTGTCACCAAAATGCTCTCCTACTGACACTTCTACCATTTGCCCGGCTACATTCCCTAGAATTAGGTCCAGTACCGCCCCCTCTCATCGGACTTTCTACATGCTGCCTCAAAAAGTTCTCCTGGATGCACTTTAAGAATTCCGCACCCTCTAAGCCTTTCACACTCTATCCCAGTTAATATTGGGGAAGTTGAAATCCCCCAATATTATTACCCTATTATTTCTACACTTCTCAGATTTGCCTACATATCTGTTCCTCTATCTCCCCCTGACTGGGGGCTTATAGTAAACTCCCAGCAAAGTGCTTGCCCCCTTTTTGTTTAAGTTCTACCCATATGGCCTCATTAGAGGAACCTGCTAAGATATCATCCCTCTTTACAGCAGTAATTGACTCCATGATTAATATTGCGACACCCCCTCCTCTTTTACACCCCCCTCTGACTCGCCTGAAGATTCTATACCCCAGAATATTGAGCTGCCAGTCCTGCCCCTCCCTCGACCATGTCTCTGTGATAGCAACAATATCATACTCCCACATATTCATCAACACCTTCAATTCATCTGCCTTACTCGCAAGACTCCTTGCATTGAAATAAATGCCATCTAGCCTTGCCATACTCCCTTGTGCCGTTACATATTTGCACTGCCTTCCAGGCTGACTTGTTTTTTCCTCTATATTTGGCTGTGCATCACCCCCTCTGCATCTTTGGTTCAACACTCACCTACAACGATCATAGCCAGAGCTTCTCCAGCAGTGGCTTCTTCTCCTGCACCACATCATTATCTCTGGAGTCTCCCAAGGATCTACTCACCCTCGTCGACATGTTGCTCCTTGGCAACATCATCCGCAGACATGGATATAGCTTCCACATGTACGCTAGCGACACCCAGCTCTACTTCTCCACTGCCTCTGTGCTTTTCTGACATCCAATCTTGGATGTGCCAGTGTCCTCCTGCTAAATGCCAGCAAGACCGAAGCCATCGTCATTGGCCCTCATCACAACCTCCGTACACTGGACACCGATTCTAACCCCCCCTTCCCGGCCAGTCGCAGGTTGAACCGGACTGCTCGCAACCTCAGCGTCCTATCTGACCCTGAGCTGAGCCTCTGACCCCATGTCCTTTCTGCCATAAAGGCCACCTCCATAACACTGCCCGCCTTCAGATCCAGGACAAGTTGGAATGTTTTCGTCATGGTGAGAAACTAGGAACTGTGGAGGTGCAAAGGTACACAAATCACTAAAGCCTAGTGGACAGGTAAAAAAGTATTCAAAAAGGCTAATGGGATATTGGCCTTTATCTCAAGGAGGGATGGAACACAAAGGGGTGGAAGTTATGCTTCAGTTGAACAGAGCCTTGGTCAGACCCAATCTGGAGTAAGTGTGTTCAGTACTGGGCACCACACCTCAGAAAGGACATAGTGGCCTTGGAGGGGATGCAGTAGATTCACCAGAATGATACCGCAGGTTTAAAGGATTAAATTACAGGGCCAGGCTGCAGAAACTTGGCTTATATTCCCTTGAGTTTAGATATTGAGGGGTGCTCTAATCGAGGTGTTTAAAATGAATAAGGGAGTCAGTAGGGTTGATAAACTATTTCCTCTGGTGGGGTACATTATCTTTTTATAGCTAGGCCATTTAGAAGTGAAATCAGGAAGCATTCAGGAAGGGTAGCAAAAATCTGGAACTCACTGTCCAAAAGGCTGTGGCTGCTGGGACAACAGGCTCTCAGTCTCCGGCTCCCCTCTCGTCCAATGTTCCCTTTAAGCTGCAAGGCCATCTCCCATACAGCTGGCTCACTGGCTTTTTAAAATGGAAAAAACCGCGCACACCCCGCCAAAAAAATTAAAGGGAATGTTGCTCTTGTCCCCTGCCTATTTCCACCTCTGTAACATCGCCCGTCTCCGCCCTTGCCTCAGCTCATCCGCTGCTGAAACCCTCACCCATGCCTTTGTTACCTCTAGGCTTGACTATTCCAACCCACTCTTGGCTGGCCTCCCACATTCTACCCTACGTAAACTTGAGGCCATCCAAAACTCGGCTGCCCGTGTCCTAACTCGCACCAAGTCCCGTTCACCCATCAGCCCTGTGCTCACTGACCTGCACTGGCTCGGTTAAGCAGCCTATCGATTTCAAAATTCTCATCCTTGTTTTGAAATCCCTGCATGGCCTTGCCCCTCCCTATCTCTGTAATCTCCTTCAGCCCGACAACCCTCCAAGAAAACTGCGTTCCTCTAATTCTGCCCTCTTGAGCATCCCTGATTATAATCTCTCAACCATCGGTGGTGGCCGTGCCTTCTGTTGCCTAGGCCCTAAGATCTGGAATTCCCTGCCTAAACCTCTCTGCCTCACTACCTCTTCTCCTTTAAGACGCTCCTTAAAACCTACCTCTTTGACCAAGCTTTTGGTCACCTGCCCTAATTTATTCTTATGTGGCTCGGTGTCAAATATTTTGTCTGATAATACGCCGGTGCAGCGACTTGGGACGTTTTACTACGTTAAAAGCGCTGTATAAATACAAGTTGCTGTTGTTGGCTGTGAGGAGTGCCGGGGCGGCTGGTGCTGAGGCAGGCCCCCGCGCTGACCCCAGGCACCCAGAGGCCGTGACAGGAGGAGCCCGGCGGCAGCAACAGCGCACTAGGC